>NW_027415622.1:0-17724 GCF_964106895.1 Numenius arquata
GATGTCCCCCATGTCTCTGTGCCCCCAATGTCCCCACACGTCCCCCCGTCACCCCATGTCCCCCACCATTCCTGATGTCCCCCATGTCCCGTGTCCCCCATATCCCCCCATGTCCCCAATGTCCCCTGTGTCCTCCAATGTCCCCATGTCCCCCCGTCACCCCATGTCCCCCACCATCCACGAACTCCCTGATGTCCCCCATGTCCCTGTGTTCCCCATGCCCCACAAGTCCCCAATGTCCTCCCTGTCCTCCAATGTCCCCCACCATTCCTGATGTCCCCCCATGTCCCTGTGTCCCCCATATCCCCCCATGTCCCCAATGTCCCCCCTGTCCTCCAATGTCCCCATGTCCCCCCATCACCCCATGTCTCCTACCACCCCGATGTCCCTGATGTCCCCTGTGTCCCCCATGTCCCTGATGTCCCCCCATCACCCCATGTCTCCCACCACCCCCGATGTCCCTGATGTCCCCCCAATGTCCCCTGTGTCCCCCATATCCCCACATGTCCCCAATGTCCCCTGTGTCCTCCAATGTCCCCACATGTCCCCCCGTCACCCCATGTCCCCCACCATCCCCAAAGTCCCTGATGTCCCCACCATGTCCCTGTGTTCCCCATGCCCCACATGTCCCCAATGTCCTCCCTGTCCCCCCATGTCCCTGTGTCCCCCCATGTCCCCAATGTCCTCCCTGTCCTCCAATGTCCCCCACCATCCCCAATGTCCCCCCCATGTCCCCGTGTCCCCCAGATCCCCACGTCCCCAATGTCCCCCCTGTCCTCCAAGGTCCCCATGTTCCCCCCGTCACCCCACGTCCCCAGTGTCCCCCATGTCCCCCACCATCCCGATGTCCCCTCACGTCCCCGATGTCCCCGTCTCCTCAGCTCTACGGTGTTTATTGGCGTCTCTAACACTCGACTGATGCAGATATAAATAGTGGACATTTTTCACCGCGCCACCGACCGCCACCACGGGGACATGGGGACCCCCCCCGCAGGGACACCCCACTGCGGGGACACCCCCCACGCACCCCTCGGGGACCCCTCCCCCCATGGGGACACCACCCCGGGGACCCCTCCCCTATGGGGGACACCACTGAGGGGACATCCCATGGGGACACCCCCAAGGGACCCCCTCCCTGTTGGGGACACCTCGTTGGGGACACCCCATGGGGACGTCACCCATGGAGGTCACCTCAGGAGGGCCACCCTTTTGGTGACAACCCTTGGGGGACACCTCCTTGAGTCCACCCCATTGAGGCCACCCTATGGGGACATCCCCACTGAGGCCACCTCCTTGGGGACATCCCCATGGAGGCCACCTCCTTGGGGTCACCTCCTTGGTGGCATGCCATTGAGGTGGTCCCCCATGGGAGGCCACCTCCTTGGTGACATCCCATTGAGGTCACCTCAAGGAGGCCACCCCATGGGGACATCCCCCATTGAGGCCACCCCTTTGGTGACATCCCTTGTGACATCCCCATTGAGGTCACCTCAAGGAGGCCACCCCAATGGGGACATCCCCCTTGAGGCCACCCCTTTGGTGACATCCCATTGAGGTCACCTCAAGGAGGCCACCCCATGGGACATCCCCCATTGAGGCCACCCCACTTTGGTGACATCCCTTGGTGACATCCCATTGAGGTCACCTCAAGGAGGCCACCCCATGGGGACATCCCCCATTGAGGCCACCCCTTTGGTGACATCCCTTGGTGACATCCCATTGAGGTCACCTCAAGGAGGCCACCCCATGGGGACATCCCCCATTGAGGCCACCCCTTTGGTGACATCCCTTGGTGACATCCCATTGAGGTCACCTCAAGGAGGCCACCCCATGGGGACATCCCCCATTGAGGCCACCCCTTTGGTGACATCCCATTGAGGTCACCTCAAGGAGGCCACCCCATGGGGACATCCCCCATTGAGGCCACCCTTTGGTGACATCCCATTGAGGCCACCTCCTCAGGGCTACGCCATTGAGGTCACCCCATGGGGACATCCCTTGAGGACATCCACGGGGGCCACCTCCCTCAGGCTACCTCAATGGCGTCACCTCCATGGAGGCCACCTCCTTGGGCCACCCTTTGGGGACATCCCTTGGAGACAACCCCCATGGAGGCCACCCCATGGGGTGACATCCCTTGGGACAATCCCATGGGGGGGGGCCACCTCAGTGGGGACACCCTTGGTGACACCCCCCCCATCGAGGCCACCCTACTGGTGACACCCCATGGGGACACCCCCCGTGGTGCGCCCCACACCCCACCCCCCCCTCCCCCGCGGTGTCCCCTTTGTCCCCAAGGTCCCCTCTCTCTCCCCTCCCCACCCACTCCCCCCTTGATTTTTATCACTATTTTGTGGGGTTTTTTTACACTTTCCCTTTTTTGCTCGATTTTGCCTTTTTTTTTTTTTTTCTTTTTTTTTTTTTCCGGGCGGGTCCCCCCCTAAAGTGCGGTCGGGGGTGGGGGGAGGGGCGGGGAGGTGGGGGAGGGGACAGTGGGGGAGGGGACAGTCAGTAGCAAACGCGGCCACGAAAAGTGCAAACGGGGGGGGGGGGAGGGGCCGCGGCCGGGGGGGGGGGGGGAAAGCGGGAGGTGAGGGGGGCCTTGCACGAGGGTGGGGCTTGCACGAGGATGGGCCTCGTGCAAGGATGGGCCTTGCACGAGGATGGCTCCTGGCGCGAGACTGAGCTCGCACGAGGATCAGCCTCGTGCGAGAACGAGCCTTGCACGAGGACGCGCAAGTCCTCGCACGAGGAGAGGCCTCGCACGAGGATCGGGCTTGTGCAAAGATGAGCCTTGCACGAGGATGGGCCCTGTGCAAAGATGAGCCTTGTACAAGGACCGTCCCTGCACAAGGATGAGTCTTGCACAAAGATGGGCCTTGCACGAGGCTGATCCTCGCACGAGAATGGTCCTTGCACCAGGATGGTCCTTGCACAAGGATGGGCTTTGCGTGAGGGTGGGGCTCACACAGGCATCAGCCTTGTGCAAGGACCATCCTTGCACAAGGATGGGCCTCGTGCCCAGATGAGCCTTGTGCAAGGACGGTCCTTGCACAAGGACGGTCCTTGCACGAGGGGGGGTGTGTGTGACACAGTGCCCTGTCCCGGCCGGGCGCAGCGTGGGGGGAGGGGGGGATGGTGGCCTTGCACGAGGGCGGGGGAGGGGTGTGTGAGCCGGGCCGTGCACGGGGACGCGCTGCGGGAGGACGGGCCTTGCACGAGGACGGGGCACAGGGGTGGCACGAGGAGGGGGCGGCGCATGAGGATGGCCTTGCACACCCCTGCGTTGCACGAGGAGGGTCTTTCCTCAGTCGTGCGTCGCACGAGGACGCCCCCCACACCCTCGTGCAACGCACAAGGGAGGGGTGTCCTTGCACGACCAGTCCTTGCACGACCAGTCCTTGCACGAGGACGATCATCGCACAAGGATCGACCATGTGTTGCACGGAGGGTCTTTTGCACCGGTTGTGCGTTGCAGGAGGAAACCCCCCCTCGCACAAAGACACCCCCTCCCTCGCACGAGGGGACCCTCTCCTTGCACAAGGGGACCCTCTCCTTGCATGAGGACCCCTCCCCTTGCACGAGACCCCCCCCTTGCACGCCGGGGGGGCGGGGGCGCTGGAATGTCGCTGCGATGGCGTAAGGTGCCAGGGAGGGTCAGGGGGGGTCGGGGGGGGGGGGGGGTGTCAGAGTTTTGGGGGGGCCCCATAGAGTGGGGGAGGGGCCCGGATTTAGTGGGGGGGCCCCATGGGGGGGGAGGGGGGGGGGCTGGTTGGGGGGGAGGGGGAATCCTGGAGGGGAGGGAGGAATTGGGGGGGGGGGGGGCCATATATTGGGGGGGACCCATAATGGGGGGGTCCCTCTGTACTGGGGGGGGGCCCCAATATACTGGCGGGGGGGGCTATAGTGGGAGGAGGGGGCCATACTGGGGGGTCCTCACTATTTTGGGGGGGCCCAGGGGGTCCCTCTATACTGGGGAGGTTCTCCTATACTGGGAGGGGTCCCCCTATACTGGGGGGGGGGGTGTCCCCTATAATGGGGGGGGTGTCCCATTATACTGGGGGTTCCCCAAACTGGGGGGGCCCCAGGCCTCGTGTCTTCTGTCCCCTTCCCCCCGTCCCCCAGTTTGGGGTGACTGGGAGCCCCCCAGTATCCCCAGTGCCCCCCCCCCCTCCCGAGTCCCATACTGGTCCCTGTGGCACACCCAGATCCTGCCCCCCAAGTCCCCGGGGGGGGGGGGAAGGCGGGGGATCCCCAACCTGCCCCATGGCCCCCCCCCCCCTCCTATGGGGCCCCCCCACTTCCTCTATGGGGCTAAAGCCCCCCAATCTTCTATGGGGCTCCCCCACTTATGGGGCCCCCAAATATTATGCCCCCCCTCCTATGGGGCAGGCACCCCCCCCAAATCTCCTATGGACCCCCCCCCACTTCTGGGACCCCTTTCTATGGGGCAGGATCCCCCTCTATGGGGCAGGGAGCCCCCTTATCTCCTATGACCCCCCCCATTTATGGGGCCCCCTCACTTCTGGACCCCCCCCAACTTCTGGGCCCCCCATCTATGGGTCAGGACCCCCCTCTATGGGGCAGGGCCCCCCATCTCCTATGGGGCCCGAAATTTCCTATGGGCCCCCCCCCCCCCTCACCTCCTATGGGGCTGCCCCACATCTTATGGCCCCCCCCACCACATCTTATGGTCCCCCCCATTTATGGGGTCCCCCCACGTCTGAGACCCCCATCTATGGGTCAGGACCCTCCCCATCTCCTACGGCCCCCCCCCACTTCTGGAACCCCCCTCTATGGGGCAGGGCCCCCCCCTCCAAACCTCCTATGGGGCCCCCTCACTGATGAGGCCCCCCCACCACCACTTCTGGGCCCCTTTTCTATGGGTCTGGACCCCCCTCTATGGGTCAGGCCCCCCATCCCCTTCTCCCCCCCTCAAGTCCCCCCCCCAGCTTTCCGGGGCCTCTCCCCTCCCCCTCCCCCTCCAGAAAAACTGAAAGTTGGGGGCAAGGCGGGGGGGGGTCCCCCTCCCCCACCCCCTCCCCCACCCCCCCCGCCCCCCAAAAACCCTTCGCTTTCGGGGAGCCCCACGGCGAGGGCGAGGGGGAGGGGGAAGGGGAAGGGGTAGGTGGCCACCAGGCGGGGGGGGGCGAAGGGGAGGGGGAAGGGGGAGGGGGCGACAGGAGGGGGGGGTCCCCCCCTTCCCCCCACCCCCCCCGCCCCTCCCCCCACCCCATCTTGGGGGTCTCCTCCCCCCCCCTCCCCTTTCCCCCCCCCCCCTCCTCAGCAAAGCCAAAGGTTCTTCCTGAACCGGGAACCCCCCGCTGGGACCTGGGGGGGGCAGTGGGGACCCCCCGGTGTCACCCCCACCCCCCGTGTCACCCGGCGGGACGGTGACGCCGTCACCCGGTGGCGGGGGTGGCAAAGGGGGTGGGGCGGAGGGACACCCCCCGCCTTTTTCCCCCTCTCCCCCCTCCTCCTTGCCCCCCGCCGGGGTGTAGGTGATGACAGTCGGGGGGGAGGCGGGTGACATTGTCACCGGCGTCACCTCGTCACGGTGACGCTTGGCGTGACGGCTGAGGGCGGCCGCCGTCTTGCAGACCTTGGCGCAGCGGCTACAGGCAAAGCGCAGCGATGGCCGCCGGCCCACCCGGGGGGGGTGTCCCTTGTCACCTTTGTCGCCCCCCACCGTGCCACCGCCATCACCGTCACCGACAACACCCGGCCCCTCGTGTCCCCGCTGGTGTTTCCGCAGCTTCCTGGAGGCGCTGAAGGTTTTCCCGCACACCCGGCAGGGGTGGTGGTGACAGTCCCGCCGGCGGTGGCCGTCCCCCGTGTCACCGTCGCCGCCATCTTTGTCACCCGCCGCATCACCGGTGTCATCGTCACCCGCCGGCGGCCACCGCAGGGAGCGCAACTTGCGGCGCCATCGGGGTCTCTTTGCCTTGGCGGCACCACCACCGCTCGCGTCACCCCTGGCGTCACCCCCCCTTGTGCCACCACCTCTGGTGTCACCCCCCCTGGTGCCACCACCCCTCGTGTCACCCCCCCTGGCGCCACCACCGCCGCTGCCGCTTGTCTTCCTCTTGGGTTTGTAGCTGTAATACGGCCGCCACAACCGGTCCTCGGCGTCACTGTCACCGTCAGCGGCCGGGTGACGGCGGTGGCCGGCGGTGGCCCCGGTGGTGGCCCCGGTGGTGGCCGCCGACTGTAGGCGGAGGTCAGTCTCGGAGATGCGGCGCTTGACGATGGCCTCCTCCCCGATGCGGACGGTGATTTGGCACAGAGGGGCCGCCCGGTTGTCCCCCGTTGTCCCCACGTAGGCGGGTTTGGCCACGTAGGTCATGGTACGGCCGGTGGTGGCCACAGTGGTGGCCGCTTGGGTGGCCCCGTTGTCCCCTCCCGGCGCCTCCCCAGCCGCTCGTTGGGCCTCGATGTAATCCCTCAGCACTTGCTTCTTCATGGGCCGCGCCGCCACAGCCGGGGACACCGACGGCGGAACCGACGGCGGCACCGACGGTGGCACCGATGGCGGCACCGACGGCGGCAACGAGGCCACCTCCCCCGCTCGCCCATTGTAGGCGATGACAGAGGCCGGTGACGCCGCCGCCATGGCGGTCCCCCCACCCCGGACGATGACGGAGGCCGACGGCCGCCCGTAGGCGATGACGGACTCGGGCCTGGGCGAGGGGAAGGTGCCACCATCACCGGGCGGCGGCGGCGGTGGGGGCGGCGGGGGCGGCGGCTCCGCCATGTTGCCCGTTGTCACCAGAAGACCGTCGGCCACCAAGCCTTGGCTGTAGGTCTTGTAGGGCCGCTTGGCCGCCCGGGTGGGCAACAAGCGGTAGAGCTTGAGGGCGTTGAGTTTGGGTTTGTAGCCGCCGTTGGGGGTCTTCTCGGAGGAGATGAGGGCGGGGTTGATGCCGTGGGCGCCCTTTTGGTGGGTCTTGAGGTTGTAGTAGGTGACGAAGGTGTCCCAGCAGAAGACGCACTGGTAGCGCCGCTCCCCCGTGTGCCACACCTCGTGCTTGGTGCGATACTCGGCCAGGGCGAAGACTTTGTCGCAGTAACGGCAGGGGTACTTGCGGCGCCAGGAGTGGACGTTGGCGTGGCGTTTGAGGCTGGAGAGGGTGACGTAGGAGCGGTGGCAGACGCCGCACAGGTAGACGAGATGACCGTCCACCATCTTGACAAGAGCGGCTTCTTCTTCCTGCTCCGGGCTGGGCCCCAAAGCCCGGTGGCGGAGAAGCAAAGCCTTTTTGCCTTGTTTAGGCCCCGGCGCGGCGAGGCTGGGGACGTTGGGGACGTTAGCGATGCTGTTGGGGACGTCGGGGGGGTCGCCGTCGCGGCAGCCGTCTTGGCAGAGGACCTCGTGGGTCTGCAGCCGCTTGACGTGGATGAAGGCCTTGCCGCAATGGCGGCAGGCCAGGCCCCGGCGGCCCCGGTGGAGCTTGGCGTGGAAAGCCAGGGCGGCCGCCGTGCCGAAGCCTCGCCCGCACAACCCGCAGCGCAACGGCGGGGACGAGGAGGAGGAGGAAGAGGAGGAGGAAGAAGAAGAAGAGGAGGAGGAGGAGGAGGAGGGCGCCGCCGCGTTGGGGCCTGTCATGTCGGAGGCCGCCATGTTGGGGGCTGTCATGGAGGCCGCCATGTTGGATCCCGCCACGGAGGCCGCCATGTTGGATCCCGCCAGAGAGGGCGCTATGCTGGAGGCCGCCGCGGAGGCCGCCATGTTGGTTCCCACCATAGAGGGCGCTATGCTGGAGGCCGCCATGGAGGCCGCCATGTTGGATCCCACCATTTTAGAGGCCGCCGCCATCTTGGGAGCCGCCATTTCACCTTTTTCCTCAGCCTCCTGTGAGGAACAACTCAAATCCACCGGGGCCGCCGCCGGCGACCGGGGGTCCCCCGAAGAGCCGTTCATCTCTTTAGGGGTCCCCGATTCTAAACCTTGAAGGGTTGAGATGCCCAAACGGCGACCGATAGCCCCCAGGGCCCGGGCTGTGGCCTGGTTAGGGACGGCCAAGCGGGAATTGTAGATAAAATTGAGGACGTCGGAGAAGACGCCGGCCTGGACTCCAGGTAATTCCAAAACGTGACCGGGTGTGGGGCAAGAAGGCCCCGTTTGGGTTAAAGCTCGTTTAAAAAAGGGGCTGGAAGCCGCCAGGACGTTTTTATGAGCTCGGAATTTGGTGTCCTCGGCGATGATGGTGACGTCGCAGAATTGGCCCCTCAGACGTTGTTCGTTTAACTCCAGGAGTAAGGAACGGCAATGGCCGGCGTCCGACACCTCCACGACTGGAGCCATCCCCGCGGCGCCCACCTGAGGGGGGGGGGGGACAAAAGGAGAGGAGGGGGGGGGACACGGTGGGGATAAGACCTGAGGGGATGGGGGCCACGTCTGGGGGGGCCCAGACACCTGGGGTCCCTTATCTGGGGACATTGGGGTCACCTGGGTCCTCTCTATGGGGTGACTTGGGCACCCAGGTCCCTTCTATGGGGGGTCCAGACACCTGGAACCCCTATTTGGGGACACCTGGACATGTGGGACCCCTATTTGGGAGGCACGGACATCTGGGTCCCCCATTTGGGGACATTTGGGTCACCTGGGTCCTCTATGGGGTCACCTGGACACCTGGGTCCCATATTTGGGGATCCTGAGGACACCTGGTTCCTCTATGGAGTCACTTGGGTCCTCTATGGGGTGACTTGGGCACCGGGGTCCCCTCTATGGGTCACCTGGATACCTGGGTCCCCCATTTGGGGACACTGGGGACACTTGGCTCTTCTCTATGGGGCACCCGGATGCCTGGGACTCCCATTTGGGGACATTTGCGTCACCTGGGTCCTTTCTATGGGGACACTTGGACACCTGGGAGCCTCATTTGGGGACACTGGGGACACTTGGGTCCTCTCTATGGGGCACCTGGATGCCTGGGTCCCTGCTATGGGGTGCCCAGGTACCTGGGTCCCCCATTTGGGGACACTGCAGACACTTGGGACCCCCATTTGAGGTCACCTGGGTCCTCTATGGGGCACCCAGACGCCTGGGTCCTCTCTATGGGGACATGTGGGTCCCCTATGGAGACACTTGGACACCTGGGACCCCCGTTTGGGGACATTGGTGTCACTTGGGTCCTCTTTATGGGGCACAGACGCCAGGGTCCCTTCTGTGGGTGCTCGGGGGTCCCCAGCCCCACAGATCTAGGTCCTCAGCCCCAAACTTTAGGGGTCCCTCAGCCCCACAGATCGACCCCACAGATCTGGGTTGCCAGCCAGTCCCACACTTTAGGGGTCCCCCAGCCCCACAGATCAGCCCCGTGGATCTGAGTCCCTGGCCCCACACTTTAGGGATTCCCCAGCCCCACACATCAGGGTCCTCCAGCCCCACACAACAGGGGCCCCCAGCCCCATGGATTGCGGTCCCCCAGCCCCACATATTGGGGTTCCCCAGCCCCATAATTTAGCGCTCCCTCAGCCCCACATAGCTGGGTCCCCAGCCCCACAGCTCGCGAGTCCCCCAGCCCCATGTATCCCCACTCCCACCCCCAGCCCCACAGATGGGGATCCCCCAGCCCCACACATCCACTGTCACCCCCCCACCCCACAGCTGCCTGCTGCCCCCCATGCCGTGGGGCAGAGCATCCCCGTGCCATGGGGCAGGTTCCCCCCATGATGTGGGGCAGGGTCTCCCAGTGCTATAGGGCAGAACATCCCCATGCCATGGGGCAGGTTCCCCCCATGATGTGGGGCAGGGTCCCCCCCGTACTGTGGGGCAGGGTCCCCCCATGATGCGGGGCAGGGTCTCCCGGTGCTATAGGGCAGAGCATCCCCGTGCCGTGGGGCAGCGTTCCCCCTGTGCTGTGGGGCAGAGCATCCTCACGCTGTGGGGCAGAGTCCCCCCGGTGCTGTGGGGCTGGGACGCCGTGGGGCAGGGACTCCCAGCCCCACGGCGCGTCCCAGGCCCCATCCCCCCCACCCCCCCCCCCCCGCAAGGCCCAGGAGCCATTTTGCGTCGGGGCCTCCTCAGCCGGAGGCTTAAAATGGCCGCCGCCGCCGCCACGACCCACGGCGCGTCCCACGGCGTGACCCACAGCGTGACCCACCCCCCCTGGGGCTGCCCCACGGTGCGACCCACGGTGACCCCCCTCAGCCTGACCCATGACGTGACCCACAGCCTGCCCCACAGCCTGAGAGCTGCCTCAGAGCGTGACCCACAGCCTGCCCCACAGCGTCGCTCGCCCCCCCCCTCCCCCCCCCCAGGGCTGCCCCACAGCATCACCTGTGACATCACCCACGGTGTGACCCACAGCCTGCCCCACAGCCCGAGAGCTGCCCCACGGTGTGACCCACAGCCTGCGAGCTGCCCCACTGCACGACCCACAGCCTGCCCCACAATCCAAGAGCTGCCTCAGAGTGTGACCCACAGCCTGCCCCACGGCCTGACCCACAGCATCGCCCACCCTCCCCCCAGGGCTGCCCCACAGCATCACCTGTGACGTGACCCATGGCGTGACCCACAGCCTGCCCCACAGCCCGAGAGCTGCCCCACGGTGTGACCCACAGCCTGCGAGCTGCCCCACTGCACGACCCACAGCCTGCCCCACAATCCAAGAGCTGCCTCAGAGTGTGACCCACAGCCTGCCCCACGGCCTGACCCACAGCATCGCCCACCCTCCCCCCAGGGCTGCCCCACAGCATCACCTGTGACGTGACCCATGGCGTGACCCACAACCTGCCCCACAGCCCGAGAGCTGCCCCACGGTGTGACCCACAGCCTGCGAGCTGCCCCACTGCACGACCCACAGCCTGCCCCACAATCCAAGAGCTGCCTCAGAGTGTGACCCACAGCCTGCCCCACGGCCTGACCCACAGCATCGCCCACCCTCCCCCCAGGGCTGCCCCACAGCATCACCTGTGACGTGACCCATGGCGTGACCCACAGTCTGCCACACAGCCTGAGAGATGACCCACAGCATGACCCACAGCCTGCCCCGCTGCCTGCCCTATAGCTTCAGCTTCAACCACAGCCCAACCCATGGTGTCACCCGTGGCGTGACCCATGGCGTGACCCACAGCCTACCCCAAAGCCTGCCCCACGGCCTGCCCCATAGCTTCAACCACAGCCCTGCCATCCCTGAGGCTGCCCCATAGCATGGCCTACAGCAGTGGGGCTGCCCCACAGTGTGACCCACAGTAGCTCCATCCCCAGGGCTGCCCCATAGTGTGACCCACAGCCAGCCCAGACTCTGCCCCCCAACCCCACCACCCCCCATCCTGC
Source organism: Numenius arquata (assembly GCF_964106895.1). Classification (NCBI taxonomy): domain Eukaryota; kingdom Metazoa; phylum Chordata; class Aves; order Charadriiformes; family Scolopacidae; genus Numenius; species Numenius arquata. Next base: position 11,279 of record NW_027415622.1, read on the forward strand.
CCCACAACCTGCCCCACACTCCCCCAGGGCCCCTCTCCTACCCCCCAACGTGCCCCATATGCCCCCAGGACACCTCTCCAGCCCCACAACCTGCCCCATACCCCTGGGGTCCTGCCCCATAGATCCCCACAGCTCCTGCCTCATGGATCCCGGCATATCCTGCCCCATAGATCACGGCGGATCCCGCCCCATGGATCCCAGCAGATCCTGCCCCATTGATCCCCACAGATCCCGCCCCATGGATCCCGGCGGATCCTGCCCCATGGATCCGCACAGCTCCAACCCCACAGATCCCAGCTGGATCCAGCCCCACAGATCCCAGCTCCACCCCATCCCAGCCCCACAGATCCTGGGATACCGCAGCTCCATCCCAGTTGGATCCAGCCCCCCAGATCCTGGAGTATCCCAGACCCATCCCAGCTCCACAGATCCCAGCTCCAGCCCCACAGATCCTGGGACACCCCAGTTGGATCCAGTCCCACAGATCCCAGTTCCATCCCAGCTCCAGCCCCAGAGATCCCAAGGGATCTCAGCTCCATCCCAGTTGGATCCAGCCCCACAGATCCCAGCTCTATTCCAGCTCCAGCCCCATAGATCCTGGGACACCCCAGCTCAGCCCTGGCCCCACAGATCCCAGTACCATCCCAGTTGGATCCAGCCCCACAGATCCCATCTCCAGCCCCACACATCCCATCTCCCCCCAGGCCGGGATCCGCCCCTCACCCCCCAGGGGATCCCTTCAACCCCCAACTCCCTCCCCCAGGGGCTCCCCCCCACCCCACGGCCACCGGCATCTGTGGGGCCGGGATCTATGGGGTGGGGGAAGGGGGGGGGGGCCTGGCGGTACCTGCTGTGGGGTGGGCCCCCCCCCCCCCCGATCCCGGATGTGCGCAGCGGCCGGATCCTGCCCCCCAGCCCCCCCCCAACGTCCCCCCCCCCCCCCCCCGCCCCATGGCTCCGGAGCCGAAGCCTCCTGGCCACCAGCCCGACTGGGCTCATAGCCAACGGCGCCGCCCGGGGCCAGAGCCAGCCCCATGGCGCCCCACGGCGCCCCACGGCCATGCCGAGACAGCCCCACGGTGGCCCATTCTCCCCCAGGATCTGGCCACTCTGCCCCATAGAACCCCAGGATCCAGCCACTCTGCCCCATAGCACCCTGGGACTTAGCCCCTGTGACCCACAGCTGTGCTGAGCCAGCCCCACTGTGACTCATTCCCCCCGGGGATCCAGCCCCTGTGCCCCATAGAACCTCTGGATCCCAAAGCTCTGCCCCATAGAACCCCCGGATCCCAAAGCTCTGCCCCACAGACCCCCCGGGTCCTGAAGCTCTGCCCCATAGCGCCCTGGGATCCAGCCACTGTGACCCATAGAACCCCCCAGATCCCGAAGCTCTGCCCCATAGCACTCTGGGATCCAGCCCCTGTGCCCCATAGAACCCCCGGATCCCAAAGCTCTGCCCACAGCACCCTGGGATCCATCCCCCGTGACCCATAGCACCAAGGGATCCAGCTCCTCTGCCCCATAGCACCCTGGGATACAGGCCCATGGCACCCCACGGCCGAGCTGAGATGGACCCACAGCGACCCATTCCCCCGGGGTCCAGCCCCTCTGTCCCATAGAACCCCTGGATTCCAAAGCTCTGCCCCACAGAACCCAGGGACCCAGCCACTCTGCCCCATAGCACCCAGGGATTTGGCCTCTGTGCCCCATAGTGCCCTAGGATCCGGCCACTGTGACCCATAGAACCCGGCATCCCACTGCTCTGCCCCATAGCACCCCAGGATCCAGCTCCTGCGACCCACAGCCCTATGGGATCTGGCCACTGCCCCATAGCGCCCTATGATCGCAAAGCTCTGCCCCACAGCCCTGCAGAATCCGGCCACTGCACCCCATGGCCCCAGAGGCAGCACCCCACAGCGCCGTGGGGCAGAATCCGGACCCACAGCATCATCCAGTGGCACCATGGGGCAGGATCTGGCCCCACAGAATCATCCCATGGTGCCGTGGGGCAGGATCCTGACCCACAGAGTCTCCCCACAGAGCTGTGGGGCAGGATCCAGACCCACAGCGTCTCACCCCACAGCGCCGTGGGGCAGGATCTGGCCCTACAGCATCTCCCCATGGTGCTATGGGGCAGGACCTCACCCTGCAGCATCACCCCACAGCACCGTGGGGCAGGATCCAGACCCAGAGTGTCTCCTCATGGCGCTATGGGGCAGGATCCAGCCCCACAGCATCACCCCACAGTGCTGTGGGGCAGGATCTGGCCCCACAGCATCTCCCCATGGTGCTATGGGGCAGGATCTCCCCCCACAGCATCACCCCACAGCGCCGTGGGGCAGGATCCAGACCTACAGTGTCTCCCCACAGAGCCGTGGGGCAGGATCCAGACCCACAGTGTCTCCCCATGGTGCTATGGGGCAGGATCCAGCCCCACAGCATCACCCCACAGCACGTTGCCATGGCGATGGGGGGGCGTCCCTAGCTTCCCTGGGTTGCCACGGAGATGGGAAGGGGCGGGGTTGCCATGGGGATGGGGGGGGGAGGTTGCCATGGGTTGCCATGCCGATGGGGGGGGGTCAGCGTTGCCATGGCAACGGCAGGGGGGGACACACACATGACCCTACCTGTGAGCGGAGGCCTCATGGACCAGGCGTGGCTGCTCCAGGGGTCCGCGGTGGGGGGTCAGAGCCGGCCAGGCCTCCTGGGGGGGGGGAAAAGGGGGTCAGGGGGGGCCCAGATAGGGGTCCCAGGGAGATGGGGGGGGGGGGGGGGACGGGACAGGAGGGTCCCTGGGGGGGGGAAGGGGCTCGGGGGGGGCCAAGGTGGGGGGCAGAGGGGGCAGGGGGAGGACATTAGGGTTTCGGGGGGGGGGTTTAAGGGTGTCAGGGGGGGCCCAGATGGGGGTCCAAGGGAGATGGGGGGGGGCATGGGGGATGGGATGGTCCCTGGAGGGGTGATGGGGGGGCAGGGGGGTCCCAGGAGGATGGGGGGGGGGACATGGAGGGGGGCACAGGAGTCAGGGCGGGCCTAGATGGGGGGGGAGGGGGGGGCGGGGGGGGAACAAGAGGGGGATTGGGGGGGGCAGCACCCACACACGGGGGTCCCCAAGGTGACGGGAGGGGACACGGGGGTTCCTGGGGGGGACAGAAGGGGGAACACCTGGACTTGGGGATTGGGGGGGAGGGGGATTGGGGGAGACAACAGGCAGAGCCTGGTGACTGCTGGTGACTGCTGCCTGGTGACAACAGCGTGATGTCACCGCCACGGGGACACCCAGGTCCTGGCTCCGGTTGGGCTGGGAACAGGCGGTCACCAGGGGAAGGGGCAGGGGGCGCACTACAGTCGGAGGAAGAGGGAGGGGTCACGGTCTGGGGGGGCCACAGGGCCACGCATGGTGACAAAGCGGTGGTGGGTGACAAAAGTGTCATCGGGTGACAAAATAACGGGTGACGAAATGGTGTTGGGTGATGAAATGGCAACGGGTGACAAAACAGAAGTGGGTGACAAACTGGGGGTGACAAAATGATGGGTGACAAAGCGACTGCGGGTGACAAAATGGTGTTGGGTGACGAAATAATGGGTGACAAAGTGGTAGCGGGTGACGAAATGGCAGCGGGTGACAAAACGATGGTGGGTGACAAAAAAAGTGGCAGCGGGTGACAAAAGAATGGGTGACAAAATGATGGGGGGTGACAGTGGCAGCGGGTGACAAACTGGGGGGCAACGGGTGATGAAATGGTGGTGGGTGACGAAGTGAGGGGGGGTGTGACAGAGCGGCCGCGGGTGACAAAACGACGGGTGACAAAGTTGAGGGGGAGGGGGGAGGCATGTCTCCGGGTACCGCGTGACATGTGACCTCAGAGGGGGTGTTGGGGTGGTGGTGACCTGGTGACGTCACCGTCACGGCGGAGGTGACGGGTGTGATGTCACCGGGGTATGTGTGTGTGTGTGTGTGTGTGTCAGCCAGGGCATGATGTCACCGGTGATGTCATCAGAGCGATGTCATGGAGGGAGGGGGGCGTGTCCCGGGGGTGTGTGTGACAGGGGTGGGGGGGAGGGGGGGTGGTGACGCACTTGGGGGGGGGGGGGTGACACGGGGGGGGGGGAAGAGGGGGGGGAGGGGAACGACCTGGTGGCCTACGGGGGGATGGGGGGAGGGGACAGCGCAAGGGGAACCCCCCGCCCCTCCCCCACCCCCAAACCTCCATCCAGCGACGTCACCGTGTGTCCCCCTCCCCCCCCGGCGACAGGCGGCAGTGACCGGTGACAACCGTGGGGGGGGGGTGTCACCCGTCCCCCCACCCCAGTCGCCATGGAAACCACCCCCCACCTCCCCCGGCCCCGCCCCCTCCCGGAAGAGCCCTTTGACCCGCAGCCAATGGGGAGAGGGGACACCCCCGACGTCATGACTCACCTGGATGCTCATTGGCCGGGCTGGGCGTGATGTCACGAAGGCCCCGGGTGGGGGGGGAGGGGCGTCTTAAAGGGCCAGGCGGGGGCTGAGGGGGGGAGGGGGAGGGGTCAGGCAGGTGACGCGGCCCCCTTGACGTGGTGACGCGTCACCAGGAGGGGCCGGGGACACCCCGGGGGGGGGGTGGGTGGTGGGAACACACGACACACGCATGTGCAACAGCCAGGACACACGGACACTCGACACCCGCACACGGACACACAACCGGCCGCGGGCGTGTCACGCAACAACCGCACCCGGACAAACAACCCACAGACAACCCATGGACACGCAACCGGCCACGCAACCACAAGCGAACGCACAGTCGCACACAGACACCTGACACAATCACAACCGCCCACGGAGACAACACGCAACACCCAGCAGACACACAGCCGCCCACGGACAGACGGACGCACAACTCCACACGGACACCTGACACACACAACCCCACATGGATGCACAACTACACACGCTCAACACTCACAAACACACACAGATGCACAACCGCACACGGATAAACAACACACGGACGTACAGCCGCACAGACAATCTACAGGCAACCACAAGTGGATGCACAACCGCACACGGACACACAACTGGCCATGGATGTGTTACGTACAACCACACAGGGACACTCGACACTCACAACCACCCACAGATGCACAACTGCACATGGGCACAACACACAACAGGAAGGAGGTGCACAACCGCACACGGACAAACAACCGGCCATGCATGTGTCACACGCAACTGCACATTCACAATCACACCCAGACACACGACTGCACACGGAGACAACACGCAACACCAAGCAGACACACAACCACCCGTGGATGCACAACGACACACGGACAATTGCACAGGGACACCTGACACTCACAATCGCACAAAGAGGCACAACCGCACACGGACACAACACTGAGCAGACCCACACCCACACACGGACAAACAACCGGCCATGGACGTCACACACAACTGCACATGGACACACACAACTGCACCCGGAGACAACACACAACAAGAAGCAGACGCACAAGCACACACAGATACACAGCCCACACACAGTGACACACGGACACACAGCTACAGGTGGACGTGACACACAACCGCACACAAACAACCACAGGCAGCCACAAGCAGATGCACAACAACCACACACGGACACAACACAATCGCACGTGGACACACAACCGTGCAGGGACACGTAACACACACAACCACCCACGGACACACCAACAAACAACCCCCACACGACGACACATGGACACTCGATACCCACAACCGCACACAGTGATGCAGAAACGCACACAGAAAAGCTACAGGCAACAACAAGCAGATGCACAACCGCACACGGACACACACCCGCACATGGACAAACAACTGGCCCTGGCCATGTCACACACAACCGCAGACGGACACGACACAATCACACACGGATGCACAACCGCGCAGGGACAAACAACCCCCACACAGCGACACACGGACACTCACCATGCACAACTACCCAGTGACGCACAACCGGACACGGACACTTCACACTCAGAATCACACACAAACAACCCCCACGCAACGACATACATGGGCTCACAATCGCACCCGGACAAACAACCCCCCCCAAAGTGACACACGGAGGCACAATCGCACCCGTGTGCTTGACACGCACACACTCACACACTCACAACCGCCCCCACGGACAACCACCCCCCACCCTCCCCCCCAACAACACACGGACGCAACACGCAACACCCGCCACAAGGACATGACACACCCCCCAACCCCCTCACCCCACAACAGCCCCCTCCTGGGGTTCCCCTCCCACCCCCAAACACAGCACTTGGGGGGCACGGGGGGGGAGAGGGGGTGGAACATTGGGGGGGTCCCAGAGAGGGTCCCCAGTGCAGGGGGGGGACACAAATATTTGGGGGGGGGTGTCCTGGAGGGAGGGGGGTGTGGGTCAGGGTTGGGGTCATTTGGGGAGCCCTGGGGGGGG
>NW_027415623.1:0-39516 GCF_964106895.1 Numenius arquata
CCCCCAGTATCCATCAGTATTCCCAGTACCCTCCAGTGCCCCCAGTGCCTCCAGTGTACCCCAGAATCCGGGAACAATCCCCCCAGAACTGGGTGTTTAACGATCCCGGAATTTGGGGCCAGTTTCCCTGGAATTACGGATCGAATCCACGGATGGAATCTTCCCATTTCCCCCAAATCCGGATCCCGGCAGCTCCCAGTGTCCGGGGGCGGGGGGTGTGTGTGTGTGAAATTCCAGCCCCACATCAAATATCAGGGATTTACCCACCTTAAACACAGCGGGGCCCGGAAAGGGCTGGGAAAATTGGGAAAAATTGGGAAAAGGGCCCCGGAAACCTCATTTTATTTCTAAAAAAGGGCTGAAAACTGCAAAGAAAAGGTTTAAATCCAACCTTTTCCCGGAAAACTCCATCCCCTCGCCGCATCCGTCGGGAGCCGCGGCCGGAGCCACGGAGAAAGTTGGTGCCGGAGTCGGGAGGAATTATAACAAAAAAAAAAGGAAGATTTAATTAAAAGGGAAGATTTCATTAAACCAGAAGATTTAATTAAAGGCAAAAGGGCTTTTAACCCCCCCACCCCCCGAGGAGTTGAGGGGGGGGGGTGTGTGGAGGCTGCAGACCCCAAAATTTCTTGAAATGGCCCCAAAACGGCTCCGTTTGCGCGTGCAAACCCCCCCGCCCGGAGCGGGTAAAAAAGAGGCAAATTTGGCTTTTTTCTCTGAAATTCTTCAAAATGAGCAGTTTTTCCCCATCGCCTGCTCCGAGGTAGAAAACGGCCCCCGGGGCTGGGAAAAATGCCCCTTGGAGGGGGGGGGAGTTTGGGGGGGGGGGGAATTGGGGGAGGGCAGGTTTTAGGGCAAAAAAGCCCTAATTTGGGGGTGGGGGGAGGGGCGGGGAACGGCTCCGTTGGCCAAAAATCCCGTTTTTCTCCCCCGCGGTTTGGTTCGTTCCGTTAAATCCCAGCGACACCCCCCCCCCTAAAAAATCGCTGATAATGAAATTCTGGGATAATTTCCCCGCTCGAGAAAAATTCCAAGCCTGGAATTTTCCTCAAATTTGGGAAAAAATATTAAATTCAGAAGGGATCGTTGTCCCTCTTGTCCCTGGTTTTCCACCGGATGGAGGAGGGAGAAATTTGAATTGAAACTGGGGGGGGAAATATCTCGGAATCCCTTCCCGGGGTCGGATCAACTGTTTTGGGGAAAAAAGGGAAAAATTGGGGAAAATTTTTCAACGCCGTGGTTTGGAGCCGGGATCTTTTCCCGCCCGATCCTGCTCTTCTTCCGGATGGGACGCCCCGGATCCCGCGGATCCTTCCCGGGGGAATTCCCGGGCTCTGGTCCCGGCGCCGGGATCTGACTCCGGTGCTCCGGAGTGTTGTGTTTTTGCGGCACAAATTGGGGGGGGGGATCCCGGGAAATCCCGGGGTGGGAGGGATCATCGGGCGACGAGAGCGTCGGCGTCGACGTTGTTGAGGAGGAAAAGCTCCGGGCGAGCGGCGAATCCCAGCCGGAGCTGGAAGGGGAGAAGGAGAAGGGTTAGAGCTTAAGCCCCAGGAAAGGCTGCGGGGTGGGGGGGTGGGGGGGGGGCTCTAAAAAAATAATAAAATTAATTAAATACTATTTTTTGGGGGGTAATTTGACCGAGGAGGAACCACGGCCGGCCGGGTGCCGGGGGGGGGGGGGAAAACTGGGAAGAGCAGGGCTGTGTCCTGGATGCCGGCAAAGGGGATGGCACCGCTCGGATCACGGGACCCCATCCTTCGTGGGGGGGGGACGGACACACACACGGTGACAGCGGAGCCACTGTGGGGTCCCCCGGGGGGGGGGGGGGAATACACCGGGGGGGGGGGGGGGGGGGGGGCGGAGGGTCCGGATGCCGCGGGGATGGGGCCGGGTCCCACCGGGAATTCATCCTGCCGGTGCCGTCCCAAGGCCATCGGGAGCCATCGACTTTGATGGGGGGGGGGGGGGGGTGTCTCCTGTAGAGCCAGGAATGGCCGGTGACTCAGAGCGACCCCCCCCCCGCCATTTCCCCCCCCCCCCAAAAAAAAAAAAGACCCAGGAAGCCAAGTTGAAAAAGTATCTGTCTTTTAATGGGAAAGGTCGTTTGTACAAACTGGTTCCAAGGCAGATACTGGGTTTGGGGGGGGGGGGGGGGGGGGGAATAAAATCAAACCAGTTTCCCGAGGAGAAGGAGAGCTCCGGTCCAACAGCCCCCCCCCCCCGTCAACTCCCGCCCCCAATTCCCAATTCCCAGATTTTTTATGGCGATAGGTACAAAACCTCCAAAGGTTACAACGCGGGGGGGGGTTTAAATCCCGTCGGAATTTTTTGGAACGAATCCTTCGAAAAGGAGAAATAGGTTGGGGGTTTTAACACTCGCTCAGTTCGAGGGGGGGGGGGGGGGGGGCAAGTTGAGGGGGGGGGGGGGGGCGGGGGGGGGGGAGTTGAGAGGGTTTCCCAAAGGGCAGCGACGGCGGAAACGTCATTAAAATGGGAATTTTCACGCCCCGCTTTGAGTCTTGTCACCTGATTCTCCGAAATGTGTCACCAAATCCACCCCCCCCACCCCCCCCCCCCAAAAACGCTGCCCGGAGCCCCAAAGCGCCCCCCCTCTCCCCCCCCCTCCCACCTCCCAGGGGGTTTGTTCGTGCCGGAAAAGAAATCCTAATTAAAAAGCAAAACCCCCAACTCCCCCCCCCCCCCCCGAAAAAAAAATTTCATTTCTCTCCGAGGCCTTCAAACCCCGCGAGGAATTTTATTTCCCGGAGCAATTCCCACCCCCCACCCCCCCCCGGACCAGAGGGGACGGGAGAAACGCCCGGGAAAGGATGAATTTTCCCAGAAAAATCTGGGGGCAGAAAAGAGAAATTTCGCTAAATAAATCCCATTTTCACAGTCGAGGCACCTAAAGCCTCCCCAAAGCGCGAGATTTAACCTCAAAATTCCCCCGAAGCCGGAAAAAACCGACGGGGAGCTTTTTTTTAAGCGCATTAAAAAAAAAAAATAAAAATAAATGGTACCTTTCTCTCCGTCACCTTCCGGGAGAAGGCGTCCCGTCCCCCCCCCCCATCCTGTCCCGTCCCCCCCCCCCCCAAAAGGTACCTGAAACTCGTTAATCGCTAACGAGAAGGGTAACGAGGAAGGTTTTTGTAGGGAATTTATACCAGGATGGGCAAATAAACCCCCCCCCCCCCTTCCGTTGCTAACCCCCCCCCCCCCCCCCCCGGAAAAGGCTGTTTCTACGCAGAGTCATTTTGAGGCAAAACCCAGCGATTTTGGACAATTCTCCAAAGAGCTTTTTCCATCAGAGGGAATAAATCCATAAATAACCATCGAAATTAAGGCTCGTTTCCTTTGCTGACCACCAAAATCACACGCCGGGCCAGTAAAAATAATACTAATAAATGTTAATATTAATGCTGAGGTCACTCTGTGTGTGTCCCCCCCCGTCCCCCCCCCTGCGGAGCCCCGGCTCCCAATTCAAAGTGTTTTCAAGCGAAAAATAATTAATACTACTACTAATAATACTAATAATTAATAATTTAAACGCAGTCAGGTCCGACCGCAGAGGTAGACCCCCGGACGTAGTGTCACCCTGTCACCGTGTCACATTTTGCCCCCTCCCAGCGCCAGCAGCATCCTTGGAAATTCACATTCCCCCCCCCCCCCCAAAAAAAAAAAAGGCGCATATTTTAATTTCTTTAGCTTATTTTTGTGTTGTTTTGGGGTTTTTTTTTTGAGGTTCTCCAGTTCTGGGCAAAAGCAGCGAATCGCTGGAGCTTGGGTGTTTCGGCTGGGGGGGGCGAAAATGCTGAGGGAGGAGAAACCCCCCCGGGTTTAATGGAAAAAATGAGAGATTGGAGGCGGGGGGGGGGGGAACGTGGTGCTTTTTCCTGCGCCATAACCCCCCCCCCCCCCCCCCCCCGGTGTCAGCCTCAGGAAAACGGGTGGCCCCCCCGCCCCGTGTCTCGCCCCCCCCCCCCCCCCAATTCAAGGGGTGATTAAAGGGGTTCAGCAAAGGAAAACGTCCCCAGTGTTTCAGCAGCAAGACATCTCCCCATCCCTACGTCTCCTTATTTCTCTTCCCCCCCAGCCCCCCCCACCTCCCCCCGCCTCTTTACACACGCGTGTTCCCCGGGCACGGCGCACACGCGTGTGCGCTCCCGCGGGAGGCCATAGGAACGCGTTGGCTCTGACGGCAACTCGCCGGGCACCGTGTGTGTGTGTGTGTCCCGTCCCCCCCCCTCGACCTCTCCCCGGCCCCGTTACTTGGCGGGGGGGGGAGAAGGGGGTTCTTCCGTCAGCAGCGTCCGGGTGACCCTTACCGTTTTCCCGCAGGCCAGGAAGGAGACCCCCAGAGCGATGAGACACAGCCAGGTCTGCCAAGGAAAGAAGGTGCCGGGTGGTGAGAAAGGTGGTGGAACCCGACGGAGACCCGGACTCCGCTCGTTTGGGTCTTAAATCACGCGCTTGACGGTAAATGAATTGTCATTCGCGGTCATACGGGATAGAGGGAAGAGCCTGGAGCGAGTCCAGGGAAGGGCAACGGAGCCGGTGAGCGGTCTGGAGGCCCAAGGAGAAGGGTCTGAAACCCAAGGAGGAGGGTCTGGAGAAGAAGAAGGATCTGGAGGCCAAGGAAAAGGGTCTGGAAAAGAAGGAGAAGGGTCTGGAGGCCAAGGAAAAGGGTCTGGAGGCCAATGAGAAGGGTGTGAAGACCAAGGAGAAGGGTCTGAAGCCCAAGGAGAAGGGTCTGGAGAAGAAGAAGGGTCTGGAGGCCAAGGAGAAGGGTCTGGAGAACCAAGGAGAAGGGTCTGGAGAAGAAGGGTCTGGATGCCAAGGAAAAGGGTCTGGAGGAGAACGGTCTAGAGGCCAAGGAAAAGGGTCTGGAGGAGAACGGTCTAGAGGCCAAGGAAAAGGGTCTGGAGGTCAAGGAGAAGGGTGTGGATCCCGAGAAGAAGGGTCTGAAGCCCAAGGAGAAGGGTCTGGAGAAGAAGGGTCTGGATGCCAAGGAAAAGGGTCTGGAGAAGAAGAAGGGTCTGGAGGCCAAGGAAAAGGGTCTGGAGGTCAAGGAGAAGGGTGTGGATCCCGAGAAGAAGGGTCTGAAGCCCAAGGAGAAGGGTCTGCAGAAGAAGAAGGGTCTGGAGCTGGAGGAGAAGGGTCTGGAGATGGAAGAGAAGGGTCTGGAGAAAAAGGGAGAAGGGTCTGAAGAAGGAGAAAGGTCTGGAGACTGAAAAAAAGGTCTGGAGAAGAGAAGGGTATCAAGAAGAAGAAGGGTCTGGAGCCTGAGGAGAAGGGTCTGACCCAAGGGGAAGTGTTTGGAGTCCAAGGAGAAGGGTCTGGAGAACTTGTGAGGAGCGGCTGAGGGAGCTGGGGGTGTTCAGCCTGGAGAAAAGGGGGCTGAGGGGAGACCTTCTCGCTCTCTACAACTCCCTGAAAGGAGGGTGGAGCCAGGGGGGGTCGGTCTCTTCTCCCAAGGAACCAGAGGAAACGGCCTCAAGCTGCTCCAGGGGAGGTTTAGGATGGATTTGAGGAAACATTTCTTCCCCAAAAGGGTTGTCACCCATTGGAAGAGGCTGCCCAGGGCAGGGGTGGAGTCACCAGCCCTGGAAGGATCTAAAAGCCGGGCTTGGGGATATGGGTCAGTGATGGTTTTGGTCAGCGTTGGGTTGATGGTTGGACTCCATGATCCCAAAGGTCCATTCCAACCCGGGCAATTCCACGATTCTAGGGTTCTATAGACAAGCACCGATGGAGCCGAGGGTGCAGCACTCGGTGGATGAGGAATTGGCCAGAAGGTGGCGCTCAAAGAGCTGCAGCCAACGGCTCGATGTCTGGGTGGAGGCCGGTGAAGAGTGGGGTCCTCCAGAGTCCCTACTGGGACCGGTATTCTTGAACGTCTTTGCTGGGGACATGGACAGCGGGATCATCTGCCCTGAGGAGAAGGACTTGGGGGTGCTGGGGGGGAGTGAAAAGCTGGCCATGAGCCAGCAATGTGCGCTGGCAGCCCAGAAACCCCCTCACATCCTGGGCTGCATCACCAGCCCCATGGCCAGCACGGCCAGGGGGGGATTCTGCCCCTCTGCTCCGCTCTGGGGAGACCCCCCCCCAGTGCTGCCTCCAGCTCTGGGGACATCAGAAGGACACGGAGCTGTTGGAGCGGGGCCAGACGAGGCCCCGGAGATGCTGGGAGGGCTGGAGCCCCTCTGCTGGGAGGGGGGGCTGAGAGAGTTGGGGGGGGTTCAGCCTGGAGAAGAGAAGGCTCCGGGGAGACCTTGGAGCCTCTTCCAGTCCCTAAAGGGGCTCCAGGAAAGCTGGGGAGGGACTCTGGATCAGGGAGGGGAGCGATGGGACGAGGGGGAAGGGTTTGACACTGAAAGAGGGGAGATTGAGCTGAGATGTGGGGAAGAACTTCTTTGGTGTGAGGGTGGTGAGAGCCTGGCCCAGGTTGCCCAGAGAAGCTGTGGCTGCCCCATCCCTGGAGGGGTTCAAGGCCAGGTTGGAGGGGGCTTGGAGCAACCTGCTCTGGTGGGAGGTGTCCCTGCCCAGGGCAGGGGGGGGGCACTGGGGGGACTTTACGGTCCCTTCCAACCCAAACCAGTCTGTGATTCTCTGATCTTCTGGGACTTCACGCCTCTGCCCACACACAGACACCTACAGAGGAACCCTGCGTTATTCCAAAGGCTCCCCCCGACCTTTCACCTGCTGCGTCACGAAATCGAGGCCTTTTGGGGAACAAGGACCACGTGAATTGCTAAAGAGATGGTCAAAAAAGCAGGGGAGAGGCCGTGTGGGTTGGTGGGAGCAGCAGAAGAACAGATTCCTAAGCAAATCTGGCCACAAAAGCCTCAACTTCCCCACGGGTTCTGACCCCGCGGCCGACTTTTACTGCCTGTAAAAACGGGACAATATTCACGGAACGGTGAGAAAATAAATCCAGGGGCTTTATCCTGCCTTCGAGGAGTCACGGCTTGAACCCCCACTTACCAAATAGGCCACGAAGCACAGGTAGATGACGCTGAGAATCCCAGCCCCGATGTACAGAGCCATGTGGTTGAGGGACATGACGTAGGCCACCACGAAGTACATGTTGATACAGCAGATGAAGAGGATGAGGAGGCCACCGGCCACCTTCCAGAACCTGGGAGAGAAAGCGGAGGGCAACGGGGTGAGGAGGAGGGGCCACTCTTGCAGTCAGAGGGGATGCTCTAGGGCCAGGAAGGCGAGCAACGCCCCGTCTCCTGCTCGGAGACCATTCCCTTCGTTACTTACAATCCGTTGGCAAAATCATTCATGACGCTGGGGAGGCTGGTGAAGGTCAGGACAGGGATCAAAGCGAAGGGAAGCTGGAAGAAGCGAGAAAATATAGAAGAACAAAGAGTGGAAATTAATTCTGATTATCTCAGGAGGGAGAAACATCCAAGGCTTGGTCGTATCCGACAGCGCTTCCCCAAAGCAAGCGAGTCAAAGGGAGGAGGAAGCCATTTCAGACCTTGGCTCATCTTCTCCACCTCCCCCCCCCAGAAGATCAACACCTCCCCCACTAACTCGCTCCTGCAAACCCCCAGGCCCCAAAACCCCAAATATTCAGCGCTAGATGTTTTTCTCCGAGGCCTGACCCCAAAACCGGGCACTTCTGCTCACCTGGAGGCTCATGAGAACGTTTAAGAAGTCATTCATGCCCGTCAGGTGCTCGACGTCCTGAAAGATGGCGACCAAGAGGGTGGGGGTGATGGCGATAGAGCGCGTCAGCAGCACCCGGGCAAATCGGGACCAGCGCAGGTTCAGGAAGCCCTGCAGGAAAAAAACCCACGGATCAGGGGTGAAAACGGTACGGAGACTTTGAGGAAAAGGGGATTTCGGGGCAGGATTAAAAGCTGATTTATCTAAAAGGCCCATGGAGCTTCCAGCAAGAGCTGAGCATCCAAGGAAGGGAAATCATCAATATTAGCTCTAAAGGCTCGGGAATAGAGAGAAGGGGGACACAGGCAGACACTAAGAGCGCTAATTACCTCCATAACGAACTGCCCCGAGTAGGTCCCCGTCATCGTTGAGCTCTGGCCGGCAGCGAGGATCCCGATCGCCCAGATGTAGAGAGCGGCGGGGCCGAAGTAACAGCCCAGGACGGCACCCTGGAACGGAGATCGGAGGCTCCCGTCAGTTCAGCCCCACCTCCGAGAGCAGGAAAATCCGGCAAATTCCCTTGAGACCACGGGAACCGCGGGGGATGAGGTGGAAAAGAAGGACTAATTAATTTGTAGGAGAGGGAAAAGCGTTTCCCCACTCACCCCTTTGTAGATATCCACCTCCAGCGTCTCGTTGTTGTTGGGGAAGAGGGAGGAGTGGGGGCTGCTGGCGTTGACGCAGACGGAGTTCTGCAACGACATGGAGGGGGGCAGGAGGTTGGGTTTTGCTCAGCCAAGGGAGAGCCAGGACAAGAAGAAACAAAACAAAACTGGGAGGGGTGGCTGACACGGCAGAGGGCTGGGCCACCATCCAGCGAGACCTGGCCAGGCTGGAGAGTTGGGCAGAGAGGAACCTGATGGACTTCAACAAAGGCAAGTGTAGGGTCCTGCACCTGGGGAGGAATAACAACCCCCCCAAAACAGGACAGGTTGGGGGTGACCTGCTGGAAACCAGCTCTGAGGAAAAAGACCTGGGAGTCCTGGTGGACACCAGGAGGCCCATGAGCCAGCAACGTGGTGGCCAAGAAGGCCAATGGCATCCTGGGGGGCATCAGGAAGAGTGTGACCAGCAGGTGGAGGGAGGTCATCCTCCCCCTCTGCTCTGCCCTGGGGAGGCCCCAGCTGGAGCACTGGGACCAGTTCTGGGCTCCCCAGTGCCAGAAGGACAGGGAACTGCTGGAGAGGGCACAGCAGAGGGCTACAAAGATGCTGAGGGGCCTGGAGCATCTCTCTTAGGAGGAAAGGCTGAGGGACTTGGGGCTGTTTAGTCTGGAGAAGAGAAGACTGAGGGGGGATCTGATCAATGCCTAGAAATAAAGGGTGGGGGTCAGGAGGATGGGGCCAGTCTTTTTCCAGTGGAGCCCAGTGACAGAAGAAGAGGAAACGGGCACAAACTGGAACATAAGAAGTTCCACCTAAACACGAGGAGAAACTTCTCTCCTGTGAGGGCAGCAGAGCCCTGGGAGAGGCTGCCCAGAGAGGTGGTGGGGTCTCCATCTCTGGAGACATTCCAAACCCCCCCTGGATGAATCCAACCTGCTCTGGGTGGGACCTGCTCTGGCCGGGGGGTTGGACTGGATGATCTCCAGAGGTCCTTTCCAACCCCACAGCATTCTGTGATTCTTTGGAAAGGCTCCACGCGAGGAGCAGTGGGTGCTGGAGATCCCAGGGTGCTGGGTGCCGCTTCAGACTGGTTTAAATTGTAATAATCAGCACCCCTGCTCTTTTTCCCCCCACTTTTCGCACAGAATTTACAGGCTCTGCTTGACCAGGCGGCGCTGAGGAGGCTCAGAGCTGCCCCTGAGGTCCCCGTTACTGCCCCAAAAAGCCCTGGGGTTCGGTGTCACCCGCTCCACGGGAAGAAAAGTCCCAGCCCCAACTCACCACGTCGGCGTTCGTCTTTTTAAAGAAAGCCTCGGCGAAGACGGTGACAACGAAGATGTTAATGATGAAGGAGACAAAGAGAGCGATGCAGGACTCGATGAAGAAATATTTGTTGGCTTCTCGTACTTCCCTCTTGTTGGCACGGTTCACTTGCCGGGACTGAAAAAAAAAAAAAGGGACATTGTGACAACAAAAGGCTTGAAAAACAGGAATTCGCCATTGTATTACTTATTTCTCTAATTATACTCTAAATAGAGAGCGGGACACGGGTCACGGGGCGGGAAGAGAACGTGCTGGACGGAACAAAAAGCAAACTCCAATATTTGCAGAAGCAAACGGCTGGTTTTGTCCGCGCTGGCACTTCTGGTCCCAGCTCCACAGGTGCCACACGTGGGGACACGTGTCCCCAAGGCTCTCAAGGTTTTCCCTGTCCCAGGGATCCCACCAGACCCCTTCAGGGGGTTTGTTACGGTTCCACAGACTAAATGCTTAATGCAGACAACAAGAGGCTGGGATTTTTTGAGCGTTTCAGGCCTCCCAGTGCTCCATCCCCATTGATCACAGAATGGTTGGACTGGGAAGGGACCCTGAAGACCGTGACCTGGATTGAGGGGATGGAATGCACCCTCAGTTGGCAGAGGACACCAGGTTGGGGGCATGTTGATCTGCTGGAGGGTGGGAAGGTTCTACAGAGGGATCTGGACAGGCTGGAGTGATGGGATGAGGCCAAGGGTGTGAGGTTCAACCAGGCCAAGTGTCCCACCAACCCCATGGACGCTCCGGGGTGGGGGAAGAGCGGCTGGAAAACTGCCTGGACCTGGGTGTGTTGGTCACCACCCGGCTGAAGATGAGCCAACAGAGTGCCCAGGTGGCCAAAAGGCCACCAGCATCCTGGCCTGCAGCAGGAAGAGTGTGGCCAGCAGCACTGGGGCAGTGATGGTCCCCCTGGACTGGGCACTGGAGAGGCCCCACCTCGAGGGCTGGGTCCAGTTTTGGGCCCCTCCCGACAAAAAAAGGACATTGAGGGGGCTGGAGTAAGTCCAGAGTAGGGTAACGGAGCTGGTGAGGGGTCTGGAGAAGAAGGAGAAGGGTCTGGAGCCTGAGGAGAAGGGTCTGGAGAAGAAGGAGAAGCTGGAGCCCAAGGAGAAGGGTCTGGAGAACTTGTGAGGAGCAGCTGAGGGAGCTGGGGGTGTTCAACCTGGAGAAAAGGGGGCTGAGGGGAGACCTTCTCACTCTCTACAACTCCCTGAAAGGAGGGTGGAGCCAGGGGGGGTCGGTCTCTTCTCCCAAGGAACCAGAGGAAACGGCCTCAAGCTGCTCCAGGGGAGGTTTAGGATGGATATTGGGAACAATTTCTTCCCCAAAAGGGTTGTCACCCATTGGAAGAGGCTGCCCAGGACAGGGGTGGAGTCACCATCCCTGGAGGGATCTAAAAGCCGGGCTTGGGGATATGGGTCAATGATGGTTGGTCAGCGTTGGGTTGACGGTTGGACTGGATGATCCCAAAGGTCCCTTCCAACCCGGGCAATTCCATCATTCTATGATTCTATCACCTCGTTCCAGCCCCTCTGCCCTGGGCAGGAACAGCTTCCACTAATTAGCGCGGCCCTTTACCTTGACCAAGGCGGAGTGGAGGTACATGTTGTGGGGCATGATCACGGCCCCCACGATCCCCACGGCCTGTTCCAGCTGGGGGGTCCCGCAGTCCTGGCAGTAGGGGATGAACAGCCCCTGCAGCAGCTTCTCCTGGTCGGGTCTGACTGTGATATACTGGGCACGGAGACAAAAGGAACACAGGGATTTTAGCGTGACGTGCTTTGCCCGTTTGAAGACGCTCCCAAAGCCAAAATGTGGCCGTTTTTGGTAAAAAAAAATAAACCACAACGTGCAATTGTCGGCTCTAATAAAACCGGGGATGTTGGGCAGAAGAGCCAGACGATGGCCACGCACCAAAACCACACACCCAGCTTCAAATATCCTTAATTTTAAGTGTCCTCCCCCCCTGTTTTGGTGCTGGAGTAGTCGGGGGGACAGGGAATGTGTCACCAACAAGGAGAGAGACGGTGGAGGCACCTCGTATCCAAACGTCAGGGCCATGATGGTAATGAGGAAACCAAAGAAGGCTTCCAGCTTTCGCAAGCCTGTGGAGGAGAAAAAAAATAGAACCATCAGCGAGTTGAGAAAAGCTCAATCTCTTGAGAAAAGCTTTATTTTCCGGCATTCGGGAGGAAGAGTTACCGTATTTGTCCAGGAAGAGAAAGACGAAGGTGTCGGCGATGGTGATGAGGACTCCGCCCCACAGCGGGATCCTGCGGGAGACCCCCAGGAGAGACGTCAGCCCCCAAAACCCCTCACCCACCGGCCACAAAAATACCTCAGAGTCCAAAATCTCCTTTTATTTAGGGCACTCCTTTGGGGATGGAACCCCAAGGTTTGTTCGGAGCCCGACAAGGCCATTGGCTGCGCAGGGCAAGGGTTGTTTTTTGCACAAAGAGCTCAGGTAAGAGCTTTCTCCCCAAATTTTGAGAGCGAATCCCACGTCCAAGTCGAAAACGACAGGAGCGAGCGGGACTTCGGGGGGTTGGAACTCCATGATCCTTAAGGGCCCTTCCAACCTGAATCGTTCCATGATTCTACGGCTTTTAATAACTCCTTGATACAAAATCGCACCTTCCTTTTACATTTCCATTTCCCACCTTCCCGGTCCAAGAGGACACCTTTCCGGGAGTCCTTTATTAGGGGTATAAAATGCTCCAGGAAGGCTGCAGCCCAATTTTGGCGCCTATTTTAGCCGGTTACGCCTAAAATTATAAGCCAGAACCCGCGGTTCTCCTTATAAGTGAGAAAAAAAGGGAAGAGGCACCAAAGGCTGAGTCATCGGAGAGCGAGCGCAGCTCGGATGAATCACCCTCCGCAAAGAGCTGATTTGGGAAGATTTATAGGAAATAAATGAGCCTTTTTTTGGCACAGAGGGTGTCACTTTCTTAATCCCAGAGGGGAGGACTCATTTCCTGCTGCCTTCTGACGACAAACCCCACTTACTTGCCCATAGACAGGAGGTTGATGGCAATGGCCGAGCCGATGACTTCTTGCATGTCGGAACCGATGATGGCGAGTTCCACCATCAACCACAGGATGATCCGCGGAACCTGGGGGTGAAGAAACATCCAACGCCGTTAAAAAGAGGGAAAATATCTTCTCCCTTTAAATTCCTGGATGAGCGCAGGGTTGTGGCGGTGGCGGATTCAGGAATGCTCTCGTTTCCCTGGATGTGGCGTGGAAAATACGTTAATAATTGCCACTTTATGGCTGGTCCGGAGCAGAAATCCAGGTTACCTGCGGCGGTCACCGGAGAAGGTTCCTGGGTCGCTTATATTATCTAAATTACTCGCCTCGTTACGTTTCCGTATCCCGAGGCGCTGGAAAGGAGCGGGAGAAGATGTTTCCTATGGTCAGACCCATGACACAGGCTCAGGTGTTGGATGAGAAACATCAAATTGCCCAGAATTGAGGACATCACCGACTTCCCCCCCCCCCCCAGCCCTTTCCCAAGGCACGGCCTCACTCATCCGCAGCTGAGCGAGAGGCAGAGCCCTCTCTTACACAAGCCCTGACCCTTTCTTAAGCAGGGAAATGTAACAGCCCCAAGGAAGGGTCTTGTTCTAAAGGGTCTTCTTCTCTCCTCGTGATTCCTTGAGTTTATTTAAGCAGAAAGAATTTTAACCTCAGGAGGAAAAGTTCAACCGGGAAAGCTGAAATCCTGGGGTTGATTTTATTTAAGTTTATTTAAGCAGAAAGAAATTCAACCTCGGGAGGAAAAGTTCAACCAGGAAAGATGAAATCCTGGAGTTGATTCCTGACTCTCTCCAATTCACTGGAAAATTCCAGGACATTCACCCACCTCCCTTTTTCCAAGATGGGGAAGACCCCACCGGGACCTGAGGCATCCCCTCATGCGCTCTCCTAACGGCCAAGGTTCTTAACGAGCCCTTCGCCGCTGCTAAATTAGGGCTGCAATTAAAATCTTCCTCTAAAACTGCCTTTCTTCCAACTGTGAGCCAAACCGCAAGAAATCAACTTAATGGTAGAATCATAGAACCATAGAGTGGTTAGAGTTGGAAGGGACCAACAATTTGTTGTCCCCCAATTTGGACAGAAAAGGAAGATGTGACGATGAAGACGTGTTTTGGCAACGGGGACACTTTCTCCCGCGGAGGATTTGGCACTTAAGGGGCAGCGGTGACACCTCACAAGTCCCCTGTGACCTGCCAGGTCCAGAACCAACACCCACCCGGACCCGTGGGACGATCCGAAGGACTCGCCGAGGACTGGGATTGTCCCCCCGCTCCGGGGATGTCACCCACCTTCTGGTACTGCCGGTTGCAGACTTCGGCGAGGTGCAGCCCCGTCACCACCCCCAGCCTGGCCGCCAGCCGCTGCAGGAGCAGCCCGATGATGGTCGCCAGCATCAGGACCCAGAGAAGCTGTGGGAGACACCAAGACGGAGGTGGGTGCGTTGGGGCAGCAAGAAACGACGGCCACAAACAAGGTCCCGGGTCCCCTACGCCCCGAGCGCACCTTTTAGGCCTTTAAAAATCCACGTTATTGTCATTTAGAGGCTGTTTGATGTGCCCAGGAAGGATCCATATGGATATAAAGCCAGGATTCACATCCGGAGGGGGCATATGAGGGTCTCATGTTCCCCTTTCTCCTTCTCCGGGGTGTTTTCAGCCCAGCGGCAACAGCGGCGCCGTCAGGTACACCGTTTGCACAACTCACAGCGCTTCATCTGTAGGATTTTGCACTGACCTTAAATCCTGCGATGGCCCCGGACTGTAAATCCGACTCGATGTTGCCCGGATCCAGGTAAGCGATGCTCATCAGAAAACCCGGCCCCGTGAAAGCCCAGAGCTTGCGGAAACTAAAGCAGGAGTGCTGGGGAAGGGGGAGAGAGAGAGAGAGGGAGGGAGGCATCAGCCATCGGCCCCACGGTGCAGCCCCCTCCTAACGCAGGGGACACATCGTCCCCACCATCCACCCCGGCTCTCGGGCATAAAAAACGGCAAGAGAAAGCCGGGATTTGATTTTAATTTCCACAGTGGCCACTTCAGCCTGTTCTTTCATCCTAAATTCTCCAGCAATCTCTGGTCTTAATCTAAAGAGTTTAGGAGCAGGCTCTGGAAGAGCCAAGGACACGATCTCCAGGGAGGGGGGGATGAATCCTCCCAAAATGTTGCTTAATGCAAAGCAAAGAAGGCACCTACACACCCCCACAAAGGGGACAAGGCTGTGACAAAGGCCAGGGAAACACTAGTCCTTGATAAGGGAACAAAGAACCAAGGTCCTGGGGCTACGAAGATGTTTCTCTGCTCTTTAGCGGGTCTGGGAGACAAATCCTGGGTGATGAATCATTAACTCAGCAATCAGAGGAGATCCCGCACCCCCTTCTCCTCCAGATCCCCAGCCAGCCAGCCCAGTTACCCTTCCCAGTCCGGGCAAGAAGGGGAACAGGCACCAGAGGGAAGGACTCACGCAGGAACCAAGGGCTGGCAGATTTTTCCGCTGGGATTTTCCCACGGGAAGGAGGGGAGGAAGGAAGGCTCAGCCGCACTCACCGTTTCATCTTCGGGAATGGGGATCTTGCTGTCGAAGTAGGTGGTAAAAGGCTCCTCCGAGGAGGCGTCCGGTGGCTGCAGAGGGTTCATGCTGCTGGAAATGGTGCTCACCATCTCCCCGTGATCCCCGGAGGCATCTTCTGCCAGGGAAAGAGAAGCAGGAAAGGAAAGAGGAGTGAGTGAGGACCCTTGGAAACACGGAAAAAAACCTGGCAGAGGTTGACAAGACCAAAAAGAGCCTGTTCCACCCTCACAGCTCACGCTAATTAAGCCACTAAGAGATAATCACATGAAAATACAAGGTAAACCCACCCCAGGAGACCACCCCGCCTTGCCCCAACTCTCCGCTCCCGCGCAGTGAGAGGAGGCCGGCTAGCTTTATTTATTCGGCTAAATTTTAAAACAACAACAAAAAAAAATAATAAAAGCCGTCACGGGGCAGCGCGCGACGTAACAGCAGCCCCGCGGAACATCCGTAATCATTAACCGGCACCAAACACGCCAGATCCCAGAGAAACCCCCGGCTCTTTTTGCTCCGTTACAGAGAGAATTACCCCCAAACTCTCCGGGCTGAAAACACCCTCCGGGAAAAGTTTCATCCCGGAAGGACCCCGATTCCCCACGAGCTGCAGGGAAGGCGCTTGTTTGGAAGCAAATGGCAGTCAGGAGCCCCCTCCCTGATAATTTTCCCTTCTCTTAAATCCCGAGGGGCAGGCGGCAGAGTCAGCCTGGGTGAATTTTTAGGCCAATTTCTAAATTGAACTTGCGAGGAAGGTGTGTGTGGGGGGGTCACTCCAGCCAGGAAAATGCACCTTCTCCCCAATGACCTGTTAAAACTTGTAACCCCCTCCCCGATTCCTCCCCTCCCCACCTTCAGCAAAAAGCCCTTTTTTCTCCGGAATGGAGCCCTTACTCACTTTTGCTCTCCCTCCGTGGCATTTTGCTCTAAGAGCCGCAGAGCCACATGTGTCCCCAGCACCCGGCCTTTGGAAGAGGAGGAAGAAAAAAAACCCAAGGCCGGCTCTTTTACCAACTTTCCTATTGCATCATCGGGAGCCAAGCGAAGTCGATGACTCCTCCTTTTTTTTCCCCTGCCTCCCAAACAGAACCACAGAAGTCACAGAATGCTACGGGGTGGGAAGGGACCTTCTGGAGATCATCCAGTCCAACCCCCCGGCCAGAGCAGGTCCCACCCAGAGCAGGTTGGATTCATCCAGGGCGGGGTTTGGAATGTCTCCAGAGAAGGAGACCCCACCACCTCTCTGGGCAGCCTCTTCCAGGGCTCTGCCACCCTCACAGGAGAGAAGTTCCTCCTCGTGTTTAGGTGGAACTTCTTATGTCCCAGTTTGTGCCCGTTTCCTCTTCTTTTGTCACTGGGCTCCACTGGAAAAAGACTGGCCCCATCCTCCTGACCCCCCCCCTTTAAGTATTTCTAGGCGTTGATCAGATCCCCCCTCAGTCTTCTCTTCTCCAGACTAAACAGCCCCAAGTCCCTCAGCCTTTCCTCCTAAGAGAGATGCTCCAGGCCCCTCAGCATCTTTGTAGCCCTTTGCTGTGCCCTCTCCAGCAGTTCCCTGTCCTTCTGGCACTGGGGAGCCCAGAACTGGTCCCAGTGCTCCAGCTGGGGCCTCCCCAGGGCAGAGCAGAGGGGGAGGATGACCTCCCTCCACCTGCTGGTCACACTCTTCCTGATGCCCCCCAGGATGCCATTGGCCTTCTTGGCCGTGACCTTCTGAGCTTTTTCAGCCAGTTTTCAATCCACCTCCCTGTCCATTCTTCCAATCCAGACCCCTGGACAGCCCCGTTTGCAGAAGGGATTTAGAGGGACCCGTGTGTGCGTCGGGGCAGGAGGGAGATGGGTTGGCACAAGACAGGCTTGTCCATCTGGTTAAACCAGCCCCGGGAGCTGTAAAACTCCTCCTGGGGTCACCTGGAAAGCGCGAGGGTTTGCGTCCGCTGCGATAACAAGGGAGGGAGGGAAACGAGCCCATCGAATCCTTGGGGTGGTTTTTGCAGGATAAAGGAATTAACGGATGAGAGCGGATCTGCCGCGCGGCACGGCGAGCCTTACCGTAGGGCGCCTTCTGGTCTGCGTCCGAGTTCCCCATGGTGGAACCCTTCTGGTGGCCGGGAAACCGGGTTAAACCGGCCACCTTGGCTGTAAAGGAGAGAGAGGGGAAAAAAACCTGTCAAGAAGGAGAATAAAAACTGACAGGAAAGAGTCCACCCAACCAACAGCTCCTGGTAGGGACAGATTCACCTCCCTCTGGGTCCTTTGCTCCCAGAGAAGTGAGCTCCCAGCAAAGGAGCTCCTTTTCCAGCCCTGGAGAACCTTTCAGGGCCAGATCTACCTCCATGGTCCTTTTCCAGCTCTGAAGGACCTTTTGGGGGCCAGATCTACCTCCGTGGCCCTTCTCCAGCCCTGAAGAACCTTTCGGGGTCAGATTTACTTCCCCGGCCCTTTTCCAGGTCTGAAGAACCTTCTGGGGCTAGATCGACCTCCCTGGCTCTTCTCCAGCTCTGAAGAACCTTCTGGGACCAAATCTACCTCCCCGGTCCTTTTCCAGCTCTGAAGAACCTTTCAGGGCCAGATCTACCTCCATGGCCCTTTTCCAGCTCTGAAATACCTTTCAGGGCCAGAGTTTCTTCCCTGGCTCTTCTCCAGCTCTGAAGAACCTTCTGGGGCCAGATCTACCTCTGTGGCCTTTCTCCAGCTCTGAAGAACCTTTTGGGGGCCAGATCTACTTCTCAGCCCTTTTCCAGCGCTAAGAACCTTTTGGGGTCAGATTTACTTCCCCGGCCCTGTTCCAGCTCTGAAGAACCTTTTGGGGCCAGATCAACCTCCCTGGCTGTTCTCCAGCTCTGAAGAACTTTTTGGGGGCCACATCTACCTCCCTTGTCCTTCTCCATCTCTGAAGAACTTTTTGGGGGCCACATCTACCTCCCCGGCCCTTTTCCAGCCCTGAAGAACCTTTCGGGGCCAGAAAATGAGCTTTTTTGCTTTGGAAACTCCGTGTTGCACCAACCCGGAGAAGGGGCGAGTGGATGGAGTGGGCAAACAAAGGCGAGAGGAGTGTTTGCAAATGGGCGGGCTCGGGCCAGAGCTCGTTGCGAAACTCCAGCGAAGGAAACAAGAGTGGAATTTCCTTTATGTGTAAAAATCACACACCATCCCTCCCCTTCCAGGCATGATTCTTACGTCTACGCCGCACCCTGTCCAGGGCACGTGGAGATTCTTTTAAGGGCACGACGTAACTCTTTCCTCACGGTGTGTTTTTAACTATTAAACTGAACCCACGTGGAAAGGAGCCGGGATCAGGTACGGGACTTTGGATGGAGCCGGGCTTTAAAAGGTCAACTACCCCCCCCGCCTTCAAAACCCCTCAAGGACAAGTCAAAGCGCCAACAATATATACCTTTGGTATGTAAAGCACTTAATCTCCCTCAAAACCCGTTGTAAATTAACGGGAGACCTCCTTATAACCGGGTAATATTGGTTGAGTGAAGATAGAAAAGGAAAACATTAGCCAGGAATTCATTGTCAGTGATTTGAAGCCATTTTAGGCTTTCTAAGATGAATTCCCCGGTTCCAAAACCAGCTCCAAAGGTGGTTTGCGACCCAGCCAGGCGAAAATAATAATGAGGGTTTGATCAGGCAGGGCTGGAGCGATGCCGTGGCTTCTCGGCAGGGCTACAATAGTTATTTATCCATCCCGATATACTCGTGACGTTAATGTGTTGGCTCTGGGGCAGCAGGAGGAATAAAGCAAAGGAATAAAAAGAATAAAGGATTAAAAGGAATAAAGCAAAGGAATAAAAAGAATAAAGCAAAGGAATAAAAGGAATAAAGCAAAGGAATAAAAAGAATAAAGCAAAGGAATAAAAGGAATAAAGCAAAGGAATAAAAAGAATAAAGCAAAGGAATAAAAGGAATAAAGCAAAGGAATAAAAGGAATAAAGCAAAGGAATAAAAGGAATAAAGCTCCATCAGCTTCCAACTCCGCACAACTCGCCTCTGGCCCCCGCCAACCAACCTGGGATGGGGAATTCCCTTATTCCACCACTTTCCAGATAACCTGGAGCGTTTGCTCCGGAGGAGCAGAAGGAGGAAGATTCACCCCGGAGGAGGATTCGTCCGGCTTGGACAGGGACAACCTCGAGGCTGGAGCAAAGCTTTTCTCTGTCACACGCTATTTTCTGTCTTTACAGGCTCCTTTTTAAAGCACTAAGCATAAGGGCTTTCATTAAAAAAAAACAACCCCACACCTAAAATTTAGCAATAAGCCATCTTTTCCCCAAAATCTCATTCCTTCAGGAGGAAACAGAGCTTACCCCACCGGGCAGCAGGTCCCAGGAAATGCTCCGCTCCGTTAACGAAGGCGAAGAGGAAGAAGAATCACGTGGGGAACGTTCGTTACGGTGCGGGACCGACCTCACTATCTCCTTGCAAAACTCATCCCGGCTTGGGCGGGAGTGAATTGGGTTCCCCTATCTCCGCCGGCAGCCGCCCGGCTCGTCACGAGCTCATCCACCACCCGACACGGGGATGGTTTTCCCACGCCTGCCGCCTCGGAAACGCTTCCTCAGCCCTTTCTCCCACCCAACTCCGAGCCAGCAGTGTGCCCAAGTGGCCAAGGTGGCCAACGGATGGCATCCTGGCTTGTGTCAGGAACAGCGTGGCCAGCAGGAGTAGGGC
Organism: Numenius arquata; assembly: GCF_964106895.1. NCBI lineage: Eukaryota > Metazoa > Chordata > Aves > Charadriiformes > Scolopacidae > Numenius > Numenius arquata. The sequence continues at coordinate 19,881 of NW_027415623.1, forward strand.
AGTGATGGTGTCACCTCGAGTGCTGTTGTTCAGTTCTGGGCCCCTCGCTACGAGAAGGACATTGAGGTGCTGGAGCGTGTCCAGAGGAGAGCCACCAAGCTGGTGAGGGGTCTGGAGAACAAGTCATAGGAGGAGAGGCTGAGGGAACTCTTTGGAGAAGAGGAGGTTGAGGGGAGACCTCATTGCCCTCTACAACTCTTCATAGATTCATAGATTGGTCCGGGCCGGAAGGGACCTCCAAAGGTCATCTAGATGACCTTTGGAGGTCCCTTCCGGCCCGGACCAATCTATGAATCTATGAATCTATGAATCTAGTCTGACCCCCCCGCAGTCAGCAGGGACACCCCCAACTAGACCAGGTTGCCCAGGGCCTCGTTGAGCTTCACCTTGAATATCTCAAGGGAAGGAGCTTCAACCACCTCCCTGGGCAACCCGTTCCAGTGTCCCATCACCCTCAGAGGAAAGAACTTTTTCCCAATATCCAATCTAAATCTCCCCTTCTCCAACTAAACTCCCTGGAAGGAGGGTGTAGAGAGGTGGGTGTCGGCCTCTTCTCCCGAGGGAATAACGACAGGAGCAGAGGGAATGGTCTGAAGTTGGGGCAGGGGAGGTTTAGATTGGATCTTGGGAAGAAGGACTTTCCTGAGAGGGTGGTCGGGCACTGGAACAGCCTGCCCAGGGAGGTGGGGGAGTCGCCATCCCTGGAGGGATTTAAGAAGCCTGTAGAGGTGGCACTTCAGGGCACGCTCTGGTGCCCGAGATTGTGGGGGTCTTTTGTGTGTGTGTGTGGTTGGACTCGGTGGTCTCAGAGGTCCTTTCCAACCATGAAGATTCTGATTCTGATTCTATTCAATTCTGATTCTGAAGAGCTGCCACCAGACGCGAATATTCCGCCCCTGCGGCTTCGCCGGGCTCCAGCCTCGCCGGGAAATGGAGAGATGGCAAAGGAAAGATGGTGAAAACCCATCTGAGGGATGGATTTTGCCCACCCTGACTCCACGCCTGCGGGCTTTTCTAAAAGAACAGTGACCCACCCCACACACTGCTCTCAACAGGGATGAAATTACAGGATAAAGAAACTGCAGAATAAAAAAGCTTGGGATTTATCACTCCTTCTACCCGTAACCCCTGTGACGTCGTGATATCATCTACCTGGACCTGTCCAAAGCATCTGACTCTGGATGAGGGAGGGGAGCGATGGGACAAGGGGGAAGGGTTTGACACTGAAAGAGGGGAGATTGAGCTGAGATCTGGGGAAGAACTTCTTTGGTGTGAGGGTGGTGAGAGCCTGGCCCAGGTTGCCCAGAGAAGCTGTGGCTGCCCCATCCCTGGAGGGGTTCAAGGCCAGGTTGGAGGGGGCTTGGGGCAACCTGTTCTGGTGGGAGGTGTCCCTGCCCAGGGCAGGGGGGGGGCACTGGGGGGACTTTACGGTCCCTTCCAACCCAAACCAGTCTGTGATTCTCTGATCTTCTGGGACTTCACGCCTCTGCCCACACACAGACACCTACAGAGGAACCCTGCGTTATTCCAAAGGCTCCCCCCGACCTTTCACCTGCTGCGTCATGAAATCGAGGCCTTTTGGGGAACAAGGACCACGTGAATTGCTAAAGAGATGGTCAGAAAAAGCAGGGGAGAGGCCGTGTGGGTTGGTGGGAGCAGCAGAAGAACAGATTCCTAAGCAAATCTGGCCACAAAAGCCTCAACTTCCCCACGGGTTCTGACCCCGCGGCCGACTTTTACTGCCTGTTAAACGGGACAATATTAATCCCTTCCAATAATACCGATTCCAACCCAAACCCTTCTGTGGCTCTCTGATCTTCAAGCAACTCCTCACCATCAGGAGTGGGCTCACCAGGCCCCCTTCTGCCTCCTGGAGGCAAACACTCACCACAACCACTGCTGGGTTTGACTTTACACCCCATATTCTCACTCGGGCAAGGCAGCCCCCTTCCCAGGCGGAATATTCCTTGGAAGAAGACAAAAAAGCCAAGAGCAGGATATCATGAGGTTGCTCTAATCAAAGAAGCAAAGACACTAGAGCCGTTGTCTCCACCTTGGGAGACCCACGGAGCGAACAAGGGATCATTCTTCCATCTCCAGCCCTCCCTTTCCGCTCATGAAACCACACGCCTGGGGCCGACGGGTCTTTTCTTCGCGAAGCCGATAAAGGGGGGAACCGAGGAGCCCCCCCTCGACGTGGGGACACGGTGGGGGTTTGCTAGAGGAGCCCCGGCTCACGCTGGGAGCGGTTCCTGCCATTGAGATTCCTGCATTTGACATCCGGCTTCGAAAACTCTGGTTCCTGTGGGGCACGTCGTCGTGATCGTTAACTCTTTTAGAGCGGTTTCGGGGCCGGCGCCTCGTTAGCGCCGTATTTTGCTCTCTCCTGTGGGCTGGCAGCACCGGGTCACACCGAAAAACCCGACCCCATTTCTTCCACCTCGTGTTATACAAGTTCGGGGCCGCCCCAAACGCAACACACCCACCAAAACCGGGGCAAACAACCCGGTTAATCACTCGCCGGCCCGACAGGGGGTAATTCCTTTTCCGCACAACCAGGTCACCCCCCCTTCCTCGCCTGCTTTCCAGACGCCCACGTGGCTCTGCTGGCACCGGCCCCGCCAGGTCCCGGCCCTGGAAAAAGCTTGGTGGAAGGTGCCGGGTGGCAGGAATCCCACGGGATTCCTCCTGGCTCTCTCAGCCCCGCTCCTGCCGATGGCCAGAGGTGATAAAAGCAGGTGAAGAAAAGGCTGCGAGGACGTTGGTTTCGCTCCCATCGCTGAGGTCCCCCCTTTGGCCGCCTCCTAAATGGGTCGGGACGAGCTCGTTTCCCCGCTAATTGCTCACCCAGGGTCGCCCGCCTGAGCTGGGCCATGCCCTGGGTGCAGGAGCCAAGGCGTGGGGGGCAACGAGCCCCCCCCCCGCTCACCCGAGGGCACTCTCTGTCTAGAAAGACACAGGGTGATGTATTTATTTCTATGGAAGGAGAACAAGAGCTGGGATGAGGCAACCTGGAAGCAAGGAGCCGCTCTCCTCGTCCTTGTCCTCATCCTCGTCCTCCTCCTCCTTCCCAGCCTGCTCGATCTGAAGGCTCCTGGATTTAGGATTCAGCCCCCGCAGCTGCTCTCCAACTTTCTCATCTGCTTTTTATAAGCGTGAAAAGGGAGGGGGGCTGATGCACATCGGAGACTTCAAATATTTTCACCACATGCAATAAATCAAACTGATTGGAAAGCTCCACTCCGGCAGCAGCCACGAGGCTCGGGGGTTAAAAACACCCTCAAAAACCATAAGGCAGCACCGGAGAACGGGGAAACTTTGGTTAAAAAATGCTGTAAAGCAGGAAAAAAAAAAAAGATGGGCTGTGGGGCCACCACGTGTCCCCCTGGATGCCCCGAGCCTTATCCCACATCGAACAGGGAGCCGTTATCTTATCACTGACCACAGCATCCCGCTCTCCCAGTTAAATTCCAGCGCTCAAGAGCGGGTTTGATGGTTCCTCCTCTCCTTTGAACGAGCTGTGCTCACCCCCGGAAAGATCCGGAGAGAAACCAGAGAGGTTTTCCCTCGGAGGCAACCTCTGATTTGCCGTCACGCCGCCTGGACTTTGGTCAGAGACGGCACCTCCGGAGGCTGAGAGCGGGTACGTGAATCCCTGTCAGGGTCACGCTGACCTTTCCCGAGCTCGGCCCGGCATCAGGGAACCGCGTCGGGAGCCATCGTCACCGGCCCTGGCCTCCCCACCGTAATTACCTGCCGGATTTGGGACCCCGGGGGCACTCGGCTGCGTCTCTGCGGTGACAACAGGGCAGGAAACATGGGTCCTGGGTCCCTCTTAAAGCTCCCCGAGGCTTTAAGAGCCGTCCTCTCACCGCCAGCCCCGCCATGAAGTTCATCTACAAACAGCGTCCCCCCCCAGACACGCGAGGGACAAGGTTGGGGCTACATGGGACGGTTTTGTCCCAAACCCCGAGGGGGGGGCACCGTGATTGAGGTTTAATGACCCGGCCCTCGGAGCAGGGGGAGGCAGAGCATGAGTTGGGGGCATCCGACCCTGGGTCAGCATTGGGTTCGGTGGGACAAGGAGAGCCTGTCCTCAGAGAGCTGACCCCCCCCCCCCTGCCGCCAAGGGCACCGAGCACCCAGAGAGCCTGGGCTTATGGGGGTCCCTAAACCCCAGGGATGATGGGGGGGCAGTGCCCGGGGTGCTGGGGGGCAACAGCTCCATGGCACCCCCTTGCAAAACTGAGCCTGGGATCCAGCAGGGATCCCAGGCGTTGCTAAAGGGATGCTGCCCCCCCCGCCCCGCACATGTAAGGGATCCCCCAGGGATCAACCAAAGGGGGATGCCCCCCAGCACACCCAGGGGACACCAAGGATCAACCAAAGGGGGATCCCCTCCAGCACACCCAGGGGACCGCTCAGGGATCACTCAAGGGGGGGGAGTCCCCCCCCAGCACACTTAGGGGACCCCCAGAGGTCACCCAATGGGGGGGGGACCCTCCCAGGGATAACTCAATGGGAAGGGATCTCCCAAGGATCACTTGAGGGAGGATTCCTCCCCCCTCAGCACAAGCAAGGGACCCCCCCGGGGATCAACTGAAGGGGGATCCCCCCCAGAATACCCTGAGATCTCTCAGAGATCCCTCAAGTGGGGGACCTCCCCCACCAGCACACTTAGTGGACCCCCCCCAGGGACCACTCAAGGAAGAGGGAACCCCCCAGCACCTCCAGTGAACCCCCCCAGGGATTACTCAAAGCGGGGGGAACCCCCACAACACCCAGGGGACACCCCAGGGATCACTCAATGGGCGGGGAACCGCCAAGCACCCCCAGGGGACCCCCAGGGATCACTCAATGTGGGGGGGGAAACCCCCACAACACCCAGGGGACACCCCAGGGATCACTCAAGGGAGGGTAACCACCAAGCACCCCCAGGGGACACCCCAGGGATCACCCGACAGGGGGACCTCCCCCCCCAGCACACCCAGAGGGGGTCCCCCCGCCATTCCCCAGCCCCCCCATACCCAGTGGTACCCCAACATCCCCCCACTCACCGCCTGGGCCGCCCCCGGCCGCCCCCGCTGCCGCCGCCGCCTCATGCCCCGGCCGAGGCCCGCGTCGCCGCCGCCGCCGAGGCCCGCCCCGTGACGTGGCTCCGTGCGACCGGGGACACGGGAGACGTAGGGCCAGCGTGGGGGGACCGGCCCCGAGGCAGGCCCCGGGGGTGGGGGGGACAGGGCCCGGGGTGGGGGGGACAGGGCCCAGTGCAGGCTTCAGGGTGGGGGGACAGGCCCCGGGGAGGGGGGACAGGCCCCGGTACAGGCTCCGGGGTGGGGGGGACAGGGCCCGAGGCGGGGGGACAGGCCCCGGTGCAGGCCCTGGGGAGGGGGGACAGGCCCCAGTGGAGGCCCTGGGGAGGGGGGACAGGCCCCCGGGTGGGGGGACAGGCCTCAGTACAGGCTTCAGGGTGGGGGGACAGGCCCCGGGGGCAGGACTCTGGGAGGGGGGACAGGCCCCAGTGCAGGCCCCGGAATAGGGGGCACGGGCCCCGGGGAGGGGGGACAGGCCCCAGGAAAAGCTTCGGGGTGGGGGGACAGGCCCCGGTGCAGGCCCTGGGGTGGGGGGGACAGGGTCCGGGGCAGGCTCTGGGGTGGGGGCGACAGGGCCCGTGAGGGGGGAACACAGGGCCTGAGGAGGGGAGGACAGGCCCCAGGGCAAGCTCCGGGGAGGGGGGACAGGGCCTGGTACAGGCCCCGGAGTTGGGGGCACAGGCCCCGAGGAGGGGGGACAGGCCCTGGAGTGGGGGGCACAGGCCCCGAGGAGGGGGGACAGGCCCCGGGGAGGGGGGGACAGGCTCCAGGGTGGGGGGGACAGACCCCGGTGGAGGGGGGGACAGGCTCCGGGGTGGGGGGGACAGGGCCCAGGGTGGGGGGACAGGCCCCGGTGGAGGCCCCGGGGAGGTGGGACAGGGCCTGGGGTGGGGGGACAGGCCCCAGTGCAGGCTCCAGGGTTGGGGGACAGGCCCCACGGTGGGGGAACAGGCTCTGGAATTGGGGGGGACAGAGCCCGCAGTGGGGGGGGACCGGCCCCGGTGCAGACCCTGGGGAGGGGTGACAGGCCCCGATGCAGGCTGCAGGGTGGGGGGGACACCCCGATGGCAGCAGTCCCCTCCTTAGACCCCCAGCACAGGCCGGGCCCTGTTCCTGCTCCGAGGTTTTTTCCCCAAAAGCGCCTTATTCCACCCTCAAAAACCGCGGATCTGCCAGCACCTCGCTGACCTCAGCAGCGCTTTTCATGCCAAAATCCCGATTTTCTACATTTTTGGCTGCCGGCAAAGGGCCTCAGCCACAGTTCTGGGTTAATTAGTTCTAACTACGGCTGCACCTCGCAAAAAAATACTCTGTATTTTGGGGGAGAAGAGTCTCGATTTGGTTTTTGTCTTTTTTTTTTCTCCTTCCAGAGAGAAGATCCCAGGGTGTTTTGGGATGAAGGAGATGCCTCCCGTCCCCGAGACCACCCCACAAGAGGTGGTTCACCAACATCCCTTGGCTTGAAGCTGGAAAATGGACGTTATTCCCCAAATCCCAGGGTATTTTGGGGTGAGAGTGATGCTTCCCATTCCCAAAACTACCCCGCAGGACGTGGTTCACCAACACTTTTTGGCCTGAAGCTGGAAAATTGACATTATTTCCCAAATTTCAAGGTATTTTGGGATGAAGGAGATGCCGCCCATCAGCAAGACCACCCCGCAGGAGGTGGTTCACCAACAGCTTTTGCCTTGAAGCTGGAAAACTGACATTATTCCTCAGATGCTAGAATGTTTTGGGATGAAGGTGATGCCTCCCATCACCAAGACCACCCTCTAGGGGGTGGTTCACCAACATTTTTTGCCCTGAAGCTGGAGAATTTACATTATTTCCCAAATCCCAGGGTATTTTGGGATGAAGGTGATGCTTCCCATCCCTGAGACCACCCCACAGGAGGATGTTCACCAACATTTTTTGGCCTGAAGCTCAAAAACTGACGTTATTTCCCAAATTTCAGGGTATTTTGTGATGATAGTGATGCTTCCCATCCCCAAGACCACCTCACAGGAGGTGGTTCACCAACAGCTTTTGGCTTGAAGCTGGAAAATGGACATTATTCCTCAGATCCTAGAATGTTTTGGGATGAAGGTGATGCCTCCCACCCCCAAGACCACCCTCTAGGAGGTGGTTCACCAACAGCTTTTGCCTTGAAGCTGGAAAACTGACATCATTTCCCAAATCCCAGGATATTTTGGGATGATGGTGATGCTTCCCATCCCTGAGACCACCCTGCAGGAGGTGGTTCACCAACAGTTTTTGCCTTGAAGCTGGAAAATTGACATCATTTCCCAAATCCCAGGATGTTTTGGGATGAAGGTGATGCCTCCCATCACCAAGACCACCCTCTAGGGGGTGGTTCACCAACATCTTTTGCCCTGAAATTGGAGAATTTATGTTATTCCCTAAATCCCATGGTATTTTGGGATGAAGGTGATGCCTCCCATCAGCAAGACCACCCTCTAGGAGGTCCTTCACCAACATCTTTTGCTATGAAGCTCAAAAACTGACATTATTTCCCAAATTTCAAGGTATTTTGGGATGAAGGAGATGCCTCTCATCGGCAAAACCACCCTCTAGGAGGTGGTTCACCAACAGCTTTTGCCTTGAAGCTGGAAAACTGACATCATTTCCCAAATCCCAGGATGTTTTGTCATGATGGTGATGCCTCCCATCCCTAAGACCACTCCAGAGGAGGTGGTTCACCAACATTTTTTGGCCTGAAGCTGGAAAACTGACATAATTTCCCAAATTTCAAGGTATTTTGTGATGATAGTGATGCTTCCCATCCCCAAGACCACCTCACAGGAGGTGGTTCACCAACAGCTTTTGCCTTGAAGCTGGAAAATGGACATTATTCCTCAGATCCTGGGATGTTTTGGGATGAAGGTGATGCTTCCCATCCCCAAGACCATCCCTTTCATCGGCGTTTTTGTTAACTCACCCAATTCACAGCTGGCCGAGCTCTCCTTGAGGCTGTATTTCTTGGCCATGGTGTCTCCGCTGCTCTCCCGGGGCGGTTTCTGGGAGCAGACAGCCCGGTCAGCGTTCCAACCTTTATATAAGAGGTGTCCCCACCCTTCCCGGACGGTTCCCCTCCCTTCCTCCCCTCCTCCTCCTCCTCCTCCTCCTGCAGCACCCACACCGAGCTGCTGGCGCCGAGTTCCCGGCGGGGAGCTGAGGAGACAACTCCAAACCTCCCGGAGACAACTCCGAAGTCTCCCCAAACAACCACATCTGCTTTTTAACCTTATTTTTTGTTAAAGAATTATAAATAACGCCGAGTTAAGGGGGGGTTTATAGGGCTCCTGAGGGCTTTGATGTGGGGCCTCGTCCCGCAGAGGCGGCTTTGGGTGGGTTACTCTCCGCCCCCGGGGACTCATTATCAGCCCAGGGGAGGCTCAAATTAAGAGGCCGTCGGGTCGAGCGGCAGACGTGCTGCCGTAATTAGCGCGCGGAGACGGCCTGGACTCTGCTCCGCTGGAGCCGTTTGACGGATCAAAGCCCAAACCGGGGGTTCACGGGGCGTTTTCCAGCCGCCGGTACGTGCAGCACTGATAAGACCCCATCCCTTCTCCGCCGTGGGTCGATGGGGTGTATTATCACTCGTCCCCGCGGGTCCGAAACCCTCCGAGGGAGAGCGATAACCCGGCCTTTGTCGGGTTTTTTTATTTTTTTCTCTGCAAAAGGGCCCCCAGTGCATTCTTTTTTTTTTTTTTTTTTTTCTTTTGTGATAAGCAACAGCTGAATGTGCAGCACGCTTTCAGAACTCACCAGGCAGGAGGGCAAAGACGCGGGCGTGCGTGACCGGCACCACGCGCTCCAGCTTCCCGAGGCTGCCGGTGGGGAACCGGGGGGGTTTTGGGGTCCGGCCAGAGGGAGAAGAGGGACCTCATCCGGGAAAAGCATCCCCGGGGATTCAGGGAAGGTGGAGGAGATGCCAGAGACCTGGAAAGAGGCGACATGGCGCCTGGTTTGAGTGATGCTCGAGGGGGAAAGGGAGGAGCAGAGCTCATGGGCAGGGGGAAAAGAGGCGGTTGTTTATGAAAAGGGCTTTGCAATGCTCTTTCCTGTAACATTTCACAGAATCCCAGAACGATATCCCAGGGAAGTTGTGGATGCCCCATCCCTGGAAGTGTTTAAGGCCAGGCTGGATGGGGCTTTGAGCAACCTGCTCTAGTGGAGGTGTCCCTGCCCAGGGCAGGGGGGTTGGAACTCGATGATCTTTAAGGTCCCTTCCAACTCTAACCACTCTATGATATGGGGTGGGAATGGACCTTCTGGAGATCATCCAGTCCAACCCCCCTGGCCAGAGCAGGTCCCACCCAGAGCAGGTTGGATTCATCCGGGGGGGGTTTGGAATGTCTCCAGAGAAGGAGACCCCACCACCTCTCTGGGCAGCCTCTCCCAGGGCTCTGCCACCCTCAAAGTGAAGAAGTTCCTCCTCATGTTTAGATGGAACTTCTTATGTCCCAGTTTGTGCCCATTTCCTCTTGTCCTGTCACTGGGCACCACTGGAAAAAGACTGGCCCCATCCTCCTGACCCCCCCCCCCCCCCCTTTAAGTATTTCTAGGCGTTGATCAGATCCCCCCTCAGTCTTCTCTTCTCCAGACTAAACAGCCCCAAGTCCCTCAGCCTTTCCTCCTAAGAGAGATGCTCCAGGCCCCTCAGCATCTTTGTAGCCCTTTGCTGTGCCCTCTCCAGCAGTTCCCTGTCCTTCTGGCACTGGGGAGCCCAGAACTGGTCCCAGTGCTCCAGCTGGGGCCTCCCCAGGGCAGAGCAGAGGGGGAGGATGACCTCGCTCCAGAAAGCAAACATGACCCAGATGGAACCGCCCCCGGGGAGCAGCCGCAGAACCGGTTGGGTCACTCAACGGACAGACAGAGGCATCCTGCTTGGCTCCCCCGGTGTCTGGAGCTGGCTGCGGGCCAGGGAAGCCAAAGCAGAGCAGGGGGAGCCACCCAGGGCAGGGACTGCAGGGCTCGGGGCGGGGAGGGGGACACACACACAGACCGGGGCCACTCTGCGTCCCTTGCTGGGTACCCACAGCAGGGATTCGGCCTCCCCTCCGTGTCTGGGGACAGGCAGAGGCAGAGAAAGGGCGAGTTACAGCCCTGCCACGGGCAGGGGCACCCCGTGAAGGGTCGGGGAACCGGCTCCGCCCCCGGCTCCGGTGCTGGAAGGGCCCGGGGAACCGGCTCCGCCCCCGGCTCCGGTGCTGGAAGGGCCCGGGGAACCGGCTCCGCCCCCGGCTCCGGTGCCAACCTCCCGCCGTGGCAGGTAAAGAGGGAGAGGGGGCCCAGCTCACCTCACCTCGTAAACCCACTACCCTAACGTGTGAGCGCCCGGCGCCGCCGGGAAGCCAAAGGGACGGGCAGCCCGGGACAAGGCCGCGGCCCGCTCGGCCGGCCCCGCCGCTGCTCCGCGGGCCTTAAAACAGCGCCGGAGAGGGGGAAACCCCCGGTGGGGCCCGGCCTCAAGGGCGGGGGGGGGCTCCGGGAGGTGCCCGATCCCCGCCCGCAGGCCCAGGGCGCCGGTACCGGGACGGGGGAGGGGGGAGCTCGGCCCGGTCCAGACCCCGCTTGGCGCCCCGGCGGCCCCGTGGGGCCACTTCCGCATTCGGTCACATGACCGTCCGCACGACGCTTCCGCCCGACGTCACGCGGGGTATACCGGCGCCTCAGCCAATCAGCGCTCAGCTCTCCGCGCTCGCGCTCTCTCCCCCCTCCCTTCCCTTCCCGTCCGCCGTGACCTTCGCCCTTTGCCCCCTGACCCTGACCCGCCAAGATGGCGCTGTCCAGGGCCGGCTGCCGTTGGGCGCTCTGGCGTCTCGGCGCCGGGCCCTGCCCCGCCGCCGCCGCCCTCAGCCGCGCTCGGAGGGCGCCGAGGTGAGCGGGGACCTGCCTCTCCCACCCCCCCACCCCCCCACCCCCGGTACCAGCCATCGACCCCCGGCACTGGCCGGGCCTACACGATCCCCCCCCCCCCACACCTTCCCCCTCCCCGGGACCAAGTTACCGGCCTTGTCCTCCCCGCGGTTCCGCCCCCCCCCCCTCCCCGCTACTGGCCGTGGCCCCCACCCGCTCCCCAGCCCCCCGGTGCCCCCCTATTCCCCCGAGACCACTCCCTCCACTACTTAACCGGGGCGTCCCGTCCCCCTCCTTGTCACCCTGAGTCCTGCTCTGGCCCCGCTCCAGCAGCTCCCTGTCCTTGGGGTGTCGGTGCCCCCGGAGCTGGAGGCAGCGCTGGGGGGTGTGGGGGGGTGTGTGTGTATCTCCCCACAGGGTCAGAATCCCCCCCCTCACCGTGCTGGCCACGCTGCTGGGGATGCAGCCCAGGTTGCCGGTGGCTTTCTGGGCTCCTGTGGAGCTTCTCACTCCCCAGCACCCCCAAGTCCTTCTCCTCAGGGCTGCTCCCAAGCCATTCTCCTCCCCCCAGCCTGGATTTTTGCCTGGAATTGCCCCGGCCCCCGCTGCAAGACCTTGGCCTTGGCCTGGTTGAACTTCGTGAGGTTGGCAGGAGCCAGCCTTTTCCACAAAACACCCACAGAAATAGTCAGGGCGGGGTGTGTGTGTGTGTGTGTGTGTGTGTGTTTTGCCCCAGGCCCCCCTTGTGCTGCCTCTCGGCCAAGGCCGGCTCCAGGTCCCTCCTGGCCGCCCTGGTGTCGAAAGCGAAGCGCATCAACGGGAGGTACGAGAGGTTTCTGGAAAGGACCTTCCCCCGCTTCTACGTCCTCTACGCGACTTTCACGAGAGGTGGGTCCCCGGGGGAGGAGGGGACGTCTCCTCTTCTCCGGGGAGAACGCTCCCCGTTCCCTTCCCGGGGATGAAGAACCTCATCGCTGGCGGCGTTTTCCCGGGAATGGGGACCTGAGGGTGCTCTCTCTTTGGGCAGGAGTCCAAGCGCTCTTCCTGGAAGTCAAAGAAATCAGGAAAATCAAATCTAAGATGCACCATCAGAGACTGAGCGTCCAGCAGCTTCCCTACCGGGATATGGAGAGGCTGCGGCAGGTACAGCCCGGCGCTGGGGACACCGTGGGGGACACATTTCAGTGCAACCCGCCTCTGCCTCGCCCCAAAAAGGGGCTCAAATTTGGGGGGGGGGCTTCAACGGCGGGGTTGGAGAGGCCGAGTCCTCCCTTTGGGGCCCGTTCCCTGCCTAAAACCAGGGGTTTTGTGGGGCCGGGCCTGTTAATTTTGAGGGAGTTTCACGCTTTCGGTGTCAGATCCTGATTCTCTCTCCTGCTTCCCGGGGGCAGTTTCGCCGGGACGTGATCAAGGCCCTTCCCATCGGAATTATCGCCATCCCGCCCTTCGCCAACTTCTTGGTCATCGTCCTCATGTGAGTACGGGCGTTGGGGTGACCGAAATCTTCAATGTCATGGAATTGTGTGTGTGGGGGGGTAGTTCTTGGGTGCTTTTAGGGTTGTAAACCCAGCCAGGTGGTGTCCCCTTCCTCCCTCCGCCTCTGCCTGTAATAAAAACCACCCGCAGCCCGTCCAGCCCCCGGCGACTGTTTCGCAACAGCGGCTTCTTCCTGCCAGGAATCCCCCCCCCCCCCGCCGGCTGCCCCGGATTCTAACCCGGAGAAATAATCCCCGGCATCCAGGGAGCAGCCCTGTGCGTGCCAGCCCGGAGAAACCTCCTCGCGCGATTCCCTCCCAGCTGTCTCCTCCGAGCTTCCCTCTCCCTGCCAGCTGTCCTGCTGCCAGGGCTAAATTTGGGCTAAATCCCTGGATTTGTTTTTTTTTTTTTTTGGATTCTGCTCCCTGGCTTCCGTGTCCCGCGGGTGGGTGAGAGCCCTGCTGGGGGTGGAGATCTCCGTGGTCTGTGGAGCCTCAGCTGATGTGGAGAAGCTCCGGTTGGGCTCCGGCAGCGATCCCATGGGCCGGAGCGCTCCTTCCCGAGCTCGTAGTGGCCTTTGGAGGAGCAATTCTCCTTCTGCCACAAGGTGACCCCCCCCTTAGTGGGGGAGGGAGAAGCCGTGATGATGTTTACCTTCTCGGATCTGGTTGATTCATTCAGAATCCCAGGATCCCAGAACGATATGGGGTTGGAAGGAACCTCTGGAGATCATCCAGTCCAACCCCCGGCCAGAGCAGGTCCCACCCAGAGCAGGTTGGATTCATCCAGGGGGGGTTGGAATGTCTCCAGAGATGGAGACCCCACCACCTCTCTGGGCAGCCTCTCCCAGGGCTCTGCCACCCTCAAAGTGAAGAAGTTCCTCCTCATGTTTAGATGGAACTTCTTATGTCCCAGTTTGTGCCCGTTTCCTCTTGTCCTGTCACTGGGCACCACTGGAAAAAGACTGGCCCCATCCTCCTGACCCCCCCCTTTAAGTATTTCTAGGCGTTGATCAGATCCCCCCTCAGTCTTCTCTTCTGCAGACTCAAAAGCCCCAAGTCCCTCAGCCTTTCCTCCTAAGAGAGATGCTCCAGGCCCTCAGCATCTTTGTAGCCCTTTGCTGTGCCCTCTCCAGCAGTTCCCTGTCCTTCTGGCACTGGGGAGCCCAGAACTGGTCCCAGTGCTCCAGCTGGGGCCTCCCCAGGGCAGAGCAGAGGGGGAGGATGACCTCCCTCCACCTGCTGGTCACACTCTTCCTGATGCCCCCCAGGATGCCATTGGCCTTCTTGGCCACCACGTTGCTGGCTCATGGGCATCCTGGTGTCCACCAGGACTCCCAAGTGACAAGTGACTCCCATTCATGACACCGTTTCCCACAGCTTTCTCATGGAGAAACTGGCTGTTATGGCGTGATGGGCAGAACTTTGCTGGGTTCAAACCTGGCTGGGCCCAAAAAGTGGTGGTGAATGGAGTTAAATCCAGTTGGTGGCCGGTCACAGTGGTGTCCCCCAGGGCTTGGTGTTGGGGCCGGTTCTCTTTCATATCTTGCTCGATGATCTGGACGAGGGGATGGAGTGCACCCTCAGTTGGCAGAGGACACCAGTTTGGGGGGAGATGTTGATCCGCTGGAGGGTGGGAAGGTTCAGCAGAGGGATCTGGACAGGCTGGAGCGATGGGATGAGGCCAAGGGTGTGAGGTTCAACCAGGCCAAGTGTCCCACCAACCCCATGGAGGCTCCAGGCTGGGGAAGAGTGGTTGGAAAACTGCCCGGTGGAAAAGGACCTGGGGGTGTTGGTCACCACCCGGCTGAAAATGAGCCAGCAGCGTGCCCAGGTGGCCAAAAGGCCACCAGCATCCTGGCCTGTAGCAGGAAGAGTGTGGCCAGCAGGACTGGAGCAGTGATGGTCCCCCTGGACTGGGCACTGGGGAGGTCCCACCTTGAGGGCTGGGTCCAGTTTTGGGCCCCTCCCGACTTAAAAAAGGACATTGAGGGGCTGGAGTGGGTCCAGAGTAGAGCAACGGAGCTGGTGAGGGGTCTGGAGAAGAAGGAGAAGGGTCTGGAGAACCAAGGAGAAGGGTCTGGAGAACAAGAAGGGGCTGGAGAAGAAGGAGAAGGGTTTGGAGAAGGAGAAGGGGCTGAAGATCAAGTCTCTGGAGGAGCAGCTGAGGGAGCTGGAGTAGGACGAGAGGAAACAGCCTCAGGTTGTTCCAGGGGAGGTTTTAGTTGGAGATGAGGGAAAATTCCTTCCACTGGAAGAGGCTGCCCAGGGCAGGGATGGAGTCACCGTCCCTGGAAGGACGTAGACATGGCACTTGAGGACACGGTGCAGTGGTGGGCTTGGCAGTGTTTGGGTTAACGGTTGGACTTGAGCATCTTAAAGGTCTTTTCCGACCGAAAGGATTCCGTGATTCCCGAGCTCAGCCCTTTGGAGGAGCCGATCCCCAAATTCTTCCCAGCAGCAGGAAATCCCGCTGCTCCCGGCCTCGTGCCTGAGTTTTTTCCTCCCTGAATCCCCATCTCTTCTTCTCCCCAAGGTATTTCTTCCCCCGCCAGCTCCTGATCCGCTACTTCTGGACCCCCAGCCAGCAGGTCGAGTTCCTGGACGCCTACGACGCCATCCGGAGAGGCTCCTACCCCCAGGTGGTGGAGAGCATCGCCCTGGCGGCGCCTTCCCTGCCGGAGCCGCAGCTCCAGAAACGCCTGAAGGAGCTCTGCGCTGAGGTACGTCCCCTCGGCCCCGCCTGGGGGTGACAAACCACCCCCGGGGGAGTGTGTGGGCAGCGCGTCCCGTGGCTCTTCCAGGTGCAGCGAGGTAGCCAGCCCCGCGTGGCCGAGCTCTACGCCGTGAGGAGTGTGTTTTCGGGATCTCCCTTGGGTCTGAACAAGCTCCAGGTGTCCCACGTGGTGAGTGCGGCTGTTCCCCCTGCCGGCAGCTCTCTTAAGGTGGGGGGGCGTCGAGGGGCTCCTCCTCTCGGTTGTGCCCCAAACGGAGGGTGGTGACCTAAAACCAGTCTGATTGTGGATGAAAAGCTGGCCGTGAGCCGCCAACGTGCCCTGGTAGCCCAGGAAGCCACCAGCAACCTGGGCTGCACCCCCAGCAGCGTGGCCAGCAGGGGCGAGGGGGGGGGGATTCTGCCCCTCTGAGGAGACACTCCCCTCCCCCCCCCCCCCCCCCAGTGCTGCCTCCAGCTCTGGGGACATCAGAAGGACACGGATCTGTTGGAGTGGGGCCAGAGGAGGCCCCGGAGATGCTGGGAGGGCTGGAGCCCCTCTGCTGGGAGGGGGGGCTGAGAGAGTTGGGGGGGTTCAGCCCGGAGAAGAGAAGGCTCCGGGGAGACCTTGGAGCCCCTTCCAGTCCCTAAAGGGGCTCCAGGAAAGCTGGGGAGGGACTCTGGATCAGGGAGGGGAGCGATGGGACGAGGGGGAAGGGTTTGACCCTGAAAGAGGGGAGATTGAGCTGAGATGTGGGGAAGAACTTCTTTGGTGTGAGGGTGGTGAGAGCCTGGCCCAGGTTGCCCAGAGAAGCTGTGGCTGCCCCATCCCTGGAGGGGTTCAAGGCCAGGTTGGAGGGGGCTTGGAGCAACCTGGTCTCATTGAAGATGTCCCAGCCACTAGAAGGGATGGAACTGGGTGAGCTTTAAGGTCCCTTCCAACCCAAAACGTTCTGGGATTCCACCACTGGCGGTGGTGGATGGCGATTCCACCACTTCCCTGGGTTGGAGGGGACCTTGAAGTTCATCAAGACCAACCATCAACCCACCACTGACCCATGTCCCTCAGCACCGGCTTTTAGATCCCTCCAGGGATGGTGTTTGGGGAGTGGAGCCATAGGAGGAGGGGGAAGGGTTTTCAACCAAAAAATGGGAGATTGAGCTGAGATCTGAGGGAGAACTTCTTTGGTGTGAGGGTGGTGAGAGCCTGGCCCAGGTTGCCCAGAGAAGCTGTGGCTGCCCCATCCCTGGAGGGGTTCAAGGCCAGGTTGGAGGGGGCTTTGGGCAACCTGCTCTGGTGGGAGGTGTCCCTGCCCAGGGCAGGGGGGGGGGCACTGGGGGGGCTTTGGGGTCCCTTCCCACCCAAACCAGTCAGTGATTTTACGAAAACAGCCCCAGAATGAGTCCGTTTGTCCGTCCGTGCTGTATCTCCCTGGCTCCGTGGGGACCCCTGACCCGTCCCCACCCACCTGGACCTGCCCCACACGTCCCCATCCAGCCCGGGACGGAGCTCGTTTCTCCGGACACCGTTCCCTGCTCCGTTCCTCGGGCCGGGCTGGGTGTAAGGAGAAGGAGCGGGGGCAGCTCCGGCTTTCAGCGGGGGCGGGACGATTAACCAGATTAATTAGAAGGGGAGCAAAATACGGGGCGCGTCTGGAGCGGGAGAGGCTTTGTCTGATTTAAGTTGGGTCTGACCCCCCCCCCCCCCCTTTTTGGAGGGGTTGGACCCCCTCAGCCGTGACCCTGCCCTTCTTTTCTCCATCCCCACCCCCCCTCTCAGAAAGCCCTGAGCCGGGTCCTGTTCCTGACCCCTCACTTGCCGGCTTTTTTCCTGAGGCATCGCCTGCGGAGCCACGTCCTGGAGATCCGGCACCTGGACCGGGCCCTGCTGCGCCTGGGCTTGGGCCAACTCTCCGAGGAGGAGCTGAAAGCGGTGAGGACACCTTCCCCCCCACCCCCCGTCCCCCCCCCGTCCCCATCCTGTACCCCGGGGGTGTCACCCTGACCCTCCCCATCCTTACCACAGCCTCCTCGGGCACAGGGGGGGGGGGGGGGGCACATTCCCTCCCTTCCACACCCTCCTCCAGGCGGATCGTGGCCTCTTTTCTCTGGAAAAAAAAAAAAAAGCAGGGGAGTTGGACCGGATGATCTTTACGGTCCCTTCCAACTCTTAAAAATTCAGTGAAATTCGGTGAAAGGCATTTTCCGAGCCCGTTTTCCAACCCCGGGATCCCTTTGCTCAGCCCGGCAGCGTCATTCCCGGCGGAATTCCCTGTTCCTCACCGCTTCCCTGTGGGGTTTTGGGTTTTTTTTTTTTTCTCCCCCTCTCTTCCCAGGCTTGTTACCTCCGTGGCCTGAATTCCACCCACCTGGGCACGGCCGAGTGCCGAGCGTGGCTGGAGCAGTGGCTGGGACTCTCCTGCAAGCTCCAAGGTACCGTGGGGGGGGGGGGGACACACACCGGGAAGGGGGGGGACACACACACGACACCCTCTCGACTTTCTTTGAGCCCAGGGAGGGTCATTTCTGGGGGGAATTTGGGGTAAAAAATGGCTTTGTCCCGGGCCCCCCCCCCCCCTCACCGGGCTGTCCCACGGATCTCCCGGCCCTGAAAGGAGGAGGTGCTGGAGTGGAAATGGATGTGTCCCCCCCCCCGCAAAAGACAGCCTGTCCCCGGGGTGTCCCCCGGTGTCCCCGTCCCGCAGAGACCTCGTGGCGGCAGATTCCAGCACCGGGGGGGGTGGGACACGACGCAGAACGGGAGCGGGAGGGAAAGAGGGGACCCAAAGCAGAGCAAAACCCACCCCCACCACCCCCCCCCCCCGGAGAGAGGCGAGGGGGGGGGGTCCCCGCTGCTCTGGGACGAGCCCCTTGGGGCCGGGGCAGCCCCCGCTCTCACCCCTCCCTGGGATTTTTGGTTTCCAGCCTCGGAAGCGTCTCTCCTGGCCAACAGCATGGTCCTGCTCTCCCTCAACTACCTCCGGGCCAAGGAGTGAGGGCCCCGCACCCCCACCCCTGCCGGAAACCACCCGCTTTTGGGGGCTGCGCGACCACGGCCCCGGGGGGGGGGCAAAGCCGCGATTCCCTCCCAGGTTTGTGCCGGCGCCGGCTCTTCTCCCCTCGGTGCCATCGGAGTGGGCTGGAGACGCCGTGGGGCTGGGGACGCCGTGGAGCTGGGGACGTTGTGGGGTTGGGGACGCCGTGGAGCTGGAGACGCCGTGGGGTTGGGGACGTTGTGGGGCTGGAGATGTTGTGGGGCTGGGGACGCCGTGGGGCTGGGGACGCCGTGGGGTTGAGGACGCCGTGGGGCTGGGGACGTTGTGGGGTTGGGGACGCCATGGGGTTGGGGATGTGGGGTTGAGGACGCCGTGGGGCTGGGGACGCCGTGGAACTGGGGATGCTGTGGGGTTGAGGACGCCGTGGGGCTGGGGACGTTGTGGGGTTGGGGACGCCATGGGGTTGGGGATGTGGGGTTGAGGATGCCGTGGGTCTGGGGACGCCGTGGAACTGGGGATGCCGTGGGGTTGAGGACGCCATGGGGCTGGGGACGTTGTGGGGCTGGGGACACCATGGGGTTGGGGATGTGGGGCTGGGGACGCCGTGGAGCTGGGGACGTTGTGGGGTTGGAGACGTTGTGGGGTTGGAGACGCTGTGGGGCTGGGGACATTGTAGGGCTGGACATGCCGTGGGGCTGGGGACGCCGTGGGGTCGAGGACGCCGTGGGGTCGAGGACGCCGTGGGGTTGAGGACGCCGTGGGGCTGGGGACGTTGTGGGGTTGGGGACGCCGTGGGGCTGAGGGTGTCGTGGGGCTGGGGACGGCATGGCGATGGGGACGCCGTGGGGATGGGGACGCCATGGGGTTGGGGCCGTGGGGCTGGGGACACTGTGGGGTTGAGGACGCCGTGGGGCTGGGGATGCCGTGTGTCCCTGTTTCCCTGTTGGCTCCCACCGGGCTCCTTTGTGGGGGGGTCCGGGGGGGGGGGGGGGGGGGTGTGTTTCCCGAGTGTTTTTGGGGCCCGGAGCCCCCCCCCCCCCCCCCCCCGGGGCCGCGGAACCGACCGGCACCAACACCTTCCCCAGGCTCTGCCTAATTAAATCACAGCCCCCCCCACTTTTCACGTCGGGGGGGGGGGGGGGGGGGGAAGCTCCAGAGGCTGCATTAAGGGGTTCAATCCCATGGGATTTTGGGGGGGGGGGAATTAAGGGGTCAAACCCTCCCCTCGCTCCATGAGACCCCCCCCCCCCGGTTGCGGAGTGAATTTAACCCCAATTTTAAAGTGTTTTATTAAAGCTAAAAGCAAAGGAGCGGCTCCGGCCTCACGCTCTGGTGGCCCCCCCCGGCCCCCCCCCCGGCATCGGGAAACCCTCCGTGTGCCCCCCCCCCCCCCAGGTGCTGGGAAACCCTCCATGTGCCCCCCCCCCCCAGCACCGGGAAACCCTCCGTGCTCCCCCCCCCCCCGGCACTGGGACCCCTCTTTGAGTGTCCCGTCCC
>NW_027415624.1:0-39062 GCF_964106895.1 Numenius arquata
GAAATCTGAAGGGTTCCCTAGGGGCCCATAGAGTCCCGTAGATTTCCGTAGGGACCTGTAGGGTTGTGTAAGTGCCCGCAGGGGTTGGTAGGAGCTTGTAGGGTGCCATATGTTTCCGGAGGGTTGTGTAGGGTTCCGTAGGGGCCTGTGGTGTTCCCTAAGGGCCTGTAGAGTCTCGTACGGTTTCGTAAGGGCCTGTGGTGTTCCCTAGGGGCCTGTAGAGTCTCGTACAGTTCCGTAGGGTCCTGTAGGTTTCCATAAGCGCCCGCAGAGGTCTGAAGGGGCCCTTACTGTTCCGTAAGGATCCATAGGGCTCCGTAGAGCTTCGTAGGTTTCCTAGAGGCCTCTGGAGTACCGCAGGAGCCAGTAGTGTTCTGTAGGGGCCCGTAGGGTTCCTTCCATAGGGGCTGGCAGTGTTCCGTAGGGGCCTGTAGGGTTGAGTAAGTGCCCGCAGGAGTCTGTAGGAGTCTGTGGGATTCTGTAAGGTTCCGGAGGGTTCTGCAGGGTTCCGTAGGGACCCGTAGAGTTCCGTAGTGGCTGGTAAAGTTCCGTAGGGCCCTGTGGGGTTCTGTATGGACCTGTAGGGTTCCGTAGGGGCCTGCAGGGTTCCGTAAGTGCCCGCAGGTGTCTGTAGGGTTCCGTAGGGATCTGTAGGGTTCCGTAGGCACCTGCAGTATTCTGTAGGAGCCCATAGGGTTTTAGTGAGGTTCCGTTGTGTTGCTAAGGGTCTTGTAGAGTGCTGTCGGGTCCTGGAGTATTCTGTAGGGTTCCAGAGGGCCTTGTAGGGTTCCGTCGAATTCTGAAGGGTTCCCTAGGGGCCCGTAGAGTCCCGTAGATTTCCGTAGGGGCCTGTAGGGTTGTGTAAGTGCCCGCAGGGGTTGGTAGGAGCTTGTAGGGTGCCATATGTTTCCGGAGGGTTGTGTAGGGTTCCGTTGGGGCCTGTGGTGTTCCCTAGGGGCCTGTAGAGTCTCGTACAGTTCCGTAGGGTCCTGTAGGTTTCCATAAGCGCCCGCAGAGGTCTGAAGGGGCCCGTACTGTTCCGTAAGGATCCATAGGGTTCCGTAGAGCTTCGTAGGTTCCCTAGAGGCCTCTGGAGTACCGCAGGAGCCAGTAGTGTTCCGTAGGGTCCTCTAGGGTTGAGTAAGTGCCCGCAGGAGTCTGTAGGAATCCGTGGGATTCTGTAAGGTTCTGGAGGGTTCTGCAGGGTTCCGTAGGGGCCCGTAGAGTTGTGTAGTGGCTGGTAAAGTTCCCTAGGGCCCTGTACCGTTCCGTAACTGCCTGCAAGGGTCTTTAGGCTTCCGTAGGGGCTGGTAGGGTTCCATAAAGTTCCGTGGGTTCCTGCAGAGTTCTGCAAGTGCCCGCAAGGGCCTGTAGGGGCCCACAGTGTTTCTGCCAGGTTCCGTAGGGTTCCGTAGAGTTCCGTAGGGGCCATATTTTTCTGTAGTGGCTGGTAGTATTCCGTAGGGGTCTGTAGGTTTCCGTAGGCACCTACAGTGTTCTGTAGGAGCCCATAGGGTTTTAGTGAGGTTCCGTTGTGTTGCTAAGGGTCTTGTAGAGTGCTGTCGGGTCCTGGAGTATTCTGTAGGGTTCCAGAGGGGCTCGTAGGGTTCCATCGAAATCTATAGGGTTCCCTAGGGGCCCATAGAGTCCCGTAGATTTCCGTAGGGACCTGTAGGGTTGTGTAAGTGCCCGCAGAAGTCTGTAGGAGTCTGTGGGATTCTGTAAGGTTCTGGAGGGTTCTGCAGGGTTCCGTAGGGACCCGTAGAGTTCCATAGTGGCTGGTAAAGTTCCCTAGGGCCCTGTACCGTTCCGTAACTGCCTGCAAGGGTCTTTAGGCTTCCGTAGGGGCTGGTAGGGTTCCATAAAGTTCCGTGGGTTCCTGCAGAGTTCTGCAAGTGCCCGCAAGGGCCTGTAGGGGCCCACAGTGTTTCTGCCAGGTTCCGTAGAGTTCCGTAGGGGCCATATTTTTCTGTAGTGGCTGGTAGTATTCCGTAGGGGTCTGTAGGTTTCCGTAGGCACCTACAGTGTTCTGTAGGAGCCCATAGGGTTTTAGTGAGGTTCCGTTGTGTTGCTAAGGGTCTTGTAGAGTGCTGTCGGGTCCTGGAGTATTCTGTAGGGTTCCAGAGGGGCTCGTAGGGTTCCATCGAAATCTATAGGGTTCCCTAGGGGCCCATAGGGTCCCGTAGATTTCCGTAGGGACCTGTAGGGTTGTGTAAGTGCCCGCAGAAGTCTGTAGGAGTCTGTGGGATTCTGTAAGGTTCCGGAGGGTTCTGCAGGGTTCCGTAGGGACCCGTAGAGTTCCATAGTGGCTGGTAAAGTTCCGTAGGGCCCTGTGGGGTTCTGTATGGACCTGTAGGGTTCCGTAGGGGCCTGCAGGGTTCCGTAAGTGCCCGTAGGTGTCTGTACGGGTCTGTAGGGGTCTGTAGGGTTCCGTAGGCACCTGCAGTGTTCTGTAGGAGCCCATAGGGTTTTAGTGAGGTTCCGTTGTGTTGCTAAGGGTCTTGTAGAGTGCTGTCGGGTCCTGGAGTATTCTGTAGGGTTCCAGAGGGCCTTGTAGGGTTCCGTCGAAATCTGAAGGGTTCCCTAGGGGCCCATAGAGTCCCATAGATTTCCGTAGGGACCTGTAGGGTTGTGTAAGTGCCCGCAGGGGTTGGTAGGAGCTTGTAGGGTGCCATATGTTTCCGGAGGGTTGTGTAGGGTTCCGTAGGGGCCTGTGGTGTTCCCTAAGGGCCTGTAGAGTCTCGTACGGTTTCGTAAGGGCCTGTGGTGTTCCCTAGGGGCCTGTAGAGTCTCGTACAGTTCCGTAGGGTCCTGTAGGTTTCCATTAGCGCCCGCAGAGGTCTGAAGGGGCCCGTACTGTTCCGTAAGGATCCATAGGGCTCCGTAGAGCTTCGTAGGTTTCCTAGAGGCCTCTGGAGTACCGCAGGAGCCAGTAGTGTTCTGTAGGGGCCCGTAGGGTTCCTTCCATAGGGGCTGGCAGTGTTCCGTAGGGGCCTGTAGGGTTGAGTAAGTGCCCGCAGGAGTCTGTAGGAGTCTGTGGGATTCTGTAAGGTTCCGGAGGGTTCTGCAGGGTTCCGTAGGGACCCGTAGAGTTCCGTAGTGGCTGGTAAAGTTCCGTAGGGCCCTGTGGGGTTCTGTATGGACCTGTAGGGTTCCGTAGGGGCCTGCAGGGTTCCGTAAGTGCCCGCAGGTGTCTGTAGGGTTCCGTAGGGATCTGTAGGGTTCCGTAGGCACCTGCAGTATTCTGTAGGAGCCCATAGGGTTTTAGTGAGGTTCCGTTGTGTTGCTAAGGGTCTTGTAGAGTGCTGTCGGGTCCTGGAGTATTCTGTAGGGTTCCAGAGGGCCTTGTAGGGTTCCGTCGAATTCTGAAGGGTTCCCTAGGGGCCCGTAGACTCCCGTAGATTTCCGTAGGGGCCTCTAGGGTTGTGTAAGTGCCCGCAGGGGTTGGTAGGAGCTTGTAGGGTGCCATATGTTTCCGGAGGGTTGTGTAGGGTTCCGTTGGGGCCTGTGGTGTTCCCTAGGGGCCTGTAGAGTCTCGTACAGTTCCGTAGGGTCCTGTAGGTTTCCATAAGCGCCCGCAGAGGTCTGAAGGGGCCCGTACTGTTCCGTAAGGATCCATAGGGTTCCGTAGAGCTTCGTAGGTTCCCTAGAGGCCTCTGGAGTACCGCAGGAGCCAGTAGTGTTCCGTAGGGTCCTCTAGGGTTGAGTAAGTGCCCGCAGGAGTCTGTAGGAATCCGTGGGATTCTGTAAGGTTCTGGAGGGTTCTGCAGGGTTCCGTAGGGGCCCGTAGAGTTGTGTAGTGGCTGGTAAAGTTCCCTAGGGCCCTGTACCGTTCCGTAACTGCCTGCAAGGGTCTTTAGGCTTCCGTAGGGGCTGGTAGGGTTCCATAAAGTTCCGTGGGTTCCTGCAGAGTTCTGCAAGTGCCCGCAAGGGCCTGTAGGGGCCCACAGTGTTTCTGCCAGGTTCCGTAGAGTTCCGTAGGGGCCATATTTTTCTGTAGTGGCTGGTAGTATTCCGTAGGGGTCTGTAGGTTTCCGTAGGCACCTACAGTGTTCTGTAGGAGCCCATAGGGTTTTAGTGAGGTTCCGTTGTGTTGCTAAGGGTCTTGTAGAGTGCTGTCGGGTCCTGGAGTATTCTGTAGGGTTCCAGAGGGCCTTGTAGGGTTCTGTCAAAATCTGAAGGGTTCCCTAGGGGCTCGTAGAATCCCGTAGATTTCCGTAGGGGCCTGTAGGGTTGTGTAAGTGCCCGCAGAAGTCTGTAGGAGTCTGTGGGATTCTCTAAGGTTCCGGAGGGTTCTGCAGGGTTCCGTAGGGACCCGTAGAGTTCCATAGTGGCTGGTAAAGTTCCGTAGGGCCCTGTGGGGTTCTGTATGGACCTGTAGGGTTCCGTAGGGGCCTGCAGGGTTCCGTAAGTGCCCGCAGGGGTTGGTAGGAGCTTGTAGGGTGCCATATGTTTCCGGAGGGTTGTGTAGGGTTCCGTAGGGGCCTGTGGTGTTCCCTAAGGGCCTGTAGAGTCTCGTACGGTTCCGTAGGGGCCTGTGGTGTTCCCTAGGGGCCTGTAGAGTCTCGTACAGTTCTGTAGGGTCCTGTAGGTTTCCATAAGCGCCCGCAGAGGTCTGAAGGTGCCCGTACTGTTCCGTAAGGATCCATAGGGCTCCGTAGAGCTTCGTAGGTTCCCTAGAGGCCTCTGGAGTACCGCAGGAGCCAGTAGTGTTCTGTAGGGGCCCGTAGGGTTCCTTCCATAGGGGCTGGCAGTGTTCCGTAGGGGCCTGTAGGGTTGAGTAAGTGCCCGCAGGAGTCTGTAGGAGTCTGTGGGATTCTGTAAGGTTCCGGAGGGTTCTGCAGGGTTCCGTAGGGACCCGTAGAGTTCCGTAGTGGCTGGTAAAGTTCCATAGGGCCCTGTGGGGTTCTGTATGGACCTGTAGGGTTCCGTAGGGGCCTGCAGGGTTCCGTAAGTGCCCGCAGGTGTCTGTAGGGTTCCGTAGGGATCTGTAGGGTTCCGTAGGCACCTGCAGTATTCTGTAGGAGCCCATAGGGTTTTAGTGAGGTTCCGTTGTGTTGCTAAGGGTCTTGTAGAGTGCTGTCGGGTCCTGGAGTATTCTGTAGGGTTCCAGAGGGCCTTGTAGGGTTCCGTCGAATTCTGAAGGGTTCCCTAGGGGCCCGTAGACTCCCGTAGATTTCCGTAGGGGCCTCTAGGGTTGTGTAAGTGCCCGCAGGGGTTGGTAGGAGCTTGTAGGGTGCCATATGTTTCCGGAGGGTTGTGTAGGGTTCCGTTGGGGCCTGTGGTGTTCCCTAGGGGCCTGTAGAGTCTCGTACAGTTCCGTAGGGTCCTGTAGGTTTCCATAAGCGCCCGCAGAGGTCTGAAGGGGCCCGTACTGTTCCGTAAGGATCCATAGGGTTCCGTAGAGCTTCGTAGGTTTCCTAGAGGCCTCTGGAGTACCGCAGGAGCCAGTAGTGTTCTGTAGGGGCCCGTAGGGTTCCTTCCATAGGGGCTGGCAGTGTTCCGTAAGGGCCTGTAGGGTTGTGTAAGTGCCGCAGAAGTCTGTAGGAGTCTGTGGGATTCTGTAAGGTTCCGGAGGGTTCTGCAGGGTTCCGTAGGGACCCGTAGAGTTCCATAGTGGCTGGTAAAGTTCCGTAGGGCCCTGTGGGGTTCTGTATGGACCTGTAGGGTTCCGTAGGGGCCTGCAGGGTTCCGTAAGTGCCCGCAGGTGTCTGTAGGGTTCCGTAGGGATCTGTAGGGTTCCGTAGGCACCTGCAGTATTCTGTAGGAGCCCATAGGGTTTTAGTGAGGTTCCGTTGTGTTGCTAAGGGTCTTGTAGAGTGCTGTCGGGTCCTGGAGTATTCTGTAGGGTTCCAGAGGGCCTTGTAGGGTTCCGTCGAATTCTGAAGGGTTCCCTAGGGGCCCGTAGACTCCCGTAGATTTCCGTAGGGGCCTCTAGGGTTGTGTAAGTGCCCGCAGGGGTTGGTAGGAGCTTGTAGGGTGCCATATGTTTCCGGAGGGTTGTGTAGGGTTCCGTTGGGGCCTGTGGTGTTCCCTAGGGGCCTCTAGAGTCTCGTACAGTTCCGTAGGGTCCTGTAGGTTTCCATAAGCGCCCGCAGAGGTCTGAAGGGGCCCGTACTGTTTAGTAAGGATCCATAGGGTTCCGTAGAGCTTCGTAGGTTTCCTAGAGGCCTCTGGAGTACCGCAGGAGCCAGTAGTGTTCTGTAGGGGCCCGTAGGGTTCCTTCCATAGGGGCTGGCAGTGTTCCGTAAGGGCCTGTAGGGTTGTGTAAGTGCCGCAGAAGTCTGTAGGAGTCTGTGGGATTCTGTAAGGTTCCGGAGGGTTCTGCAGGGTTCCGTAGGGACCCGTAGAGTTCCATAGTGGCTGGTAAAGTTCCGTAGGGCCCTGTGGGGTTCTGTATGGACCTGTAGGGTTCCGTAGGGGCCTGCAGGGTTCCGTAAGTGCCCGTAGGTGTCTGTACGGGTCTGTAGGGGTCTGTAGGGTTCCGTAGGCACCTGCAGTGTTCTGTAGGAGCCCATAGGGTTTTAGTGAGGTTCCGTTGTGTTGCTAAGGGTCTTGTAGAGTGCTGTCGGGTCCTGGAGTATTCTGTAGGGTTCCAGAGGGCCTTGTAGGGTTCCGTCGAAATCTGAAGGGTTCCCTAGGGGCCCATAGAGTCCCGTAGATTTCCGTAGGGACCTGTAGGGTTGTGTAATTGCCCGCAGGGGTTGGTAGGAGCTTGTAGGGTGCCATATGTTTCCGGAGGGTTGTGTAGGGTTCCGTTGGGGCCTGTGGTGTTCCCTAGGGGCCTGTAGAGTCTCGTACAGTTCCGTAGGGTCCTGTAGGTTTCCATAAGCGCCCGCAGAGGTCTGAAGGGGCCCGTACTGTTCCGTAAGGATCCATAGGGTTCCGTAGAGCTTCGTAGGTTCCCTAGAGGCCTCTGGAGTACCGCAGGAGCCAGTAGTGTTCCGTAGGGTCCTCTAGGGTTGAGTAAGTGCCCGCAGGAGTCTGTAGGAATCCGTGGGATTCTGTAAGGTTCTGGAGGGTTCTGCAGGGTTCCGTAGGGGCCCGTAGAGTTCCGTAGTGGCTGGTAAAGTTCCCTAGGGCCCTGTACCGTTCCGTAACTGCCTGCAAGGGTCTTTAGGCTTCCGTAGGGGCTGGTAGGGTTCCATAAAGTTCCGTGGGTTCCTGCAGAGTTCTGCAAGTGCCCGCAAGGGCCTGTAGGGGCCCACAGTGTTTCTGCCAGGTTCCGTAGAGTTCCGTAGGGGCCATATTTTTCTGTAGTGGCTGGTAGTATTCCGTAGGGGTCTGTAGGTTTCCGTAGGCACCTACAGTGTTCTGTAGGAGCCCATAGGGTTTTAGTGAGGTTCCGTTGTGTTGCTAAGGGTCTTGTAGAGTGCTGTCGGGTCCTGGAGTATTCTGTAGGGTTCCAGAGGGGCTCGTAGGGTTCCATCGAAATCTATAGGGTTCCCTAGGGGCCCATAGAGTCCCGTAGATTTCCGTAGGGACCTGTAGGGTTGTGTAAGTGCCCGCAGAAGTCTGTAGGAGTCTGTGGGATTCTGTAAGGTTCTGGAGGGTTCTGCAGGGTTCCGTAGGGACCCGTAGAGTTCCATAGTGGCTGGTAAAGTTCCCTAGGGCCCTGTACCGTTCCGTAACTGCCTGCAAGGGTCTTTAGGCTTCCGTAGGGGCTGGTAGGGTTCCATAAAGTTCCGTGGGTTCCTGCAGAGTTCTGCAAGTGCCCGCAAGGGCCTGTAGGGGCCCACAGTGTTTCTGCCAGGTTCCGTAGAGTTCCGTAGGGGCCATATTTTTCTGTAGTGGCTGGTAGTATTCCGTAGGGGTCTGTAGGTTTCCGTAGGCACCTACAGTGTTCTGTAGGAGCCCATAGGGTTTTAGTGAGGTTCCGTTGTGTTGCTAAGGGTCTTGTAGAGTGCTGTCGGGTCCTGGAGTATTCTGTAGGGTTCCAGAGGGCCTTGTAGGGTTCCGTCAAAATCTGAAGGGTTCCCTAGGGGCTCGTAGAGTCCCGTAGATTGCCGTAGGGGCCTGTAGGGTTGTGTAAGTGCCCGCAGGGGTTGGTAGGAGCTTGTAGGGTGCCATATGTTTCCGGAGGGTTGTGTAGGGTTCCGTAGGGGCCTGTGGTGTTCCCTAAGGGCCTGTAGAGTCTCGTACGGTTCCGTAGGGGCCTGTGGTGTTCCCTAGGGGCCTGTAGAGTCTCGTACAGTTCCGTAGGGTCCTGTAGGTTTCCATAAGCGCCCGCAGAGGTCTGAAGGGGCCCGTACTGTTCCGTGAGGATCCATAGGGCTCCGTAGAGCTTCGTAGGTTCCCTAGAGGCCTCTGGAGTACCGCAGGAGCCAGTAGTGTTCTTAGGGGCCCGTAGGGTTCCTTCCATAGGGGCTGGCAGTGTTCCGTAGGGGCCTGTAGGGTTGTGTAAGTGCCCGCAGGAGTCTGTAGGAGTCTGTGGGATTCTGTAAGGTTCCGGAGGGTTCTGCAGGGTTCCGTAGGGACCCGTAGAGTTCCGTAGTGGCTGGTAAAGTTCCCTAGGGCCCTGTGGGGTTCTGTATGGACCTGTAGGGTTCCGTAGGGGCCTGCAGGGTTCCGTAAGTGCCCGCAGGTGTCTGTAGGGTTCCGTAGGGGCCTGCAGGGTTCCGTAAGTGCCCGCAGGGGTTGGTAGGAGCTTGTAGGGTGCCATATGTTTCCGGAGGGCTGTGTAGGGTTCCGTAGGGGCCTGTGGTGTTCCCTAGGGGCCTGTAGAGTCTCGTACAGTTCCGTAGGGTCCTGTAGGTTTCCATTAGCGCCCGCAGAGGTCTGAAGGGGCCCGTACTGTTCCGTAAGGATCCATAGGGCTCCGTAGAGCTTCGTAGGTTTCCTAGAGGCCTCTGGAGTACCGCAGGAGCCAGTAGTGTTCTGTAGGGGCCCGTAGGGTTCCTTCCATAGGGGCTGGCAGTGTTCCGTAAGGGCCTGTAGGGTTGTGTAAGTGCCGCAGAAGTCTGTAGGAGTCTGTGGGATTCTGTAAGGTTCCGGAGGGTTCTGCAGGGTTCCGTAGGGACCCGTAGAGTTCCATAGTGGCTGGTAAAGTTCCGTAGGGCCCTGTGGGGTTCTGTATGGACCTGTAGGGTTCCGTAGGGGCCTGCAGGGTTCCGTAAGTGCCCGTAGGTGTCTGTACGGGTCTGTAGGGGTCTGTAGGGTTCCGTAGGCACCTGCAGTGTTCTGTAGGAGCCCATAGGGTTTTAGTGAGGTTCCGTTGTGTTGCTAAGGGTCTTGTAGAGTGCTGTCGGGTCCTGGAGTATTCTGTAGGGTTCCAGAGGGCCTTGTAGGGTTCCGTCGAAATCTGAAGGGTTCCCTAGGGGCCCATAGAGTCCCGTAGATTTCCGTAGGGACCTGTAGGGTTGTGTAAGTGCCCGCAGGGGTTGGTAGGAGCTTGTAGGGTGCCATATGTTTCCGGAGGGTTGTGTAGGGTTCCGTTGGGGCCTGTGGTGTTCCCTAGGGGCCTGTAGAGTCTCGTACAGTTCCGTAGGGTCCTGTAGGTTTCCATAAGCGCCCGCAGAGGTCTGAAGGGGCCCGTACTGTTCCGTAAGGATCCATAGGGTTCCGTAGAGCTTCGTAGGTTCCCTAGAGGCCTCTGGAGTACCGCAGGAGCCAGTAGTGTTCCGTAGGGTCCTCTAGGGTTGAGTAAGTGCCCGCAGGAGTCTGTAGGAATCCGTGGGATTCTGTAAGGTTCTGGAGGGTTCTGCAGGGTTCCGTAGGGGCCCGTAGAGTTGTGTAGTGGCTGGTAAAGTTCCCTAGGGCCCTGTACCGTTCCGTAACTGCCTGCAAGGGTCTTTAGGCTTCCGTAGGGGCTGGTAGGGTTCCATAAAGTTCCGTGGGTTCCTGCAGAGTTCTGCAAGTGCCCGCAAGGGCCTGTAGGGGCCCACAGTGTTTCTGCCAGGTTCCGTAGAGTTCCGTAGGGGCCATATTTTTCTGTAGTGGCTGGTAGTATTCCGTAGGGGTCTGTAGGTTTCCGTAGGCACCTACAGTGTTCTGTAGGAGCCCATAGGGTTTTAGTGAGGTTCCGTTGTGTTGCTAAGGGTCTTGTAGAGTGCTGTCGGGTCCTGGAGTATTCTGTAGGGTTCCAGAGGACCTTGTAGGGTTCTGTCAAAATCTGAAGGGTTCCCTAGGGGCTCGTAGAATCCCGTAGATTTCCGTAGGGGCCTGTAGGGTTGTGTAAGTGCCCGCAGAAGTCTGTAGGAGTCTGTGGGATTCTCTAAGGTTCCGGAGGGTTCTGCAGGGTTCCGTAGGGACCCGTAGAGTTCCATAGTGGCTGGTAAAGTTCCGTAGGGCCCTGTGGGGTTCTGTATGGACCTGTAGGGTTCCGTAGGGGCCTGCAGGGTTCCGCAAGTGCCCGTAGGTGTCTGTACGGGTCTGTAGGGGTCTGTAGGGTTCCGTAGGCACCTGCAGTTTTCTGTAGGAGCCCATAGGGTTTTAGTGAGGTTCCGTTGTGTTGCTAAGGGTCTTGTAGAGTGCTGTCGGGTCCTGGAGTATTCTGTAGGGTTCCAGAGGGGCTCGTAGGGTTCCGTCAAAATCTGAAGGGTTCCCTAGGGGCCCGTAGACTCCCGTAGATTGCCGTAGGGGCCTGTAGGGTTGTGTAAGTGCCCGCAGGGGTTGGTAGGAGCTTGTAGGGTGCCATATGTTTCCGGAGGGTTGTGTAGGGTTCCGTAGGGGCCTGTGGTGTTCCCTAGGGGCCTGTAGAGTCTCGTACAGTTCCGTAGGGTCCTGTAGGTTTCCATTAGCGCCCGCAGAGGTCTGAAGGGGCCCGTACTGTTCCGTAAGGATCCATAGGGCTCCGTAGAGCTTCGTAGGTTTCCTAGAGGCCTCTGGAGTACCGCAGGAGCCAGTAGTGTTCTGTAGGGGCCCGTAGGGTTCCTTCCATAGGGGCTGGCAGTGTTCCGTAGGGGCCTGTAGGGTTGTGTAAGTGCCCGCAGAAGTCTGTAGGAGTCTGTGGGATTCTCTAAGGTTCCGGAGGGTTCTGCAGGGTTCCGTAGGGACCCGTAGAGTTCCGTAGTGGCTGGTAAAGTTCCGTAGGGCCCTGTGGGGTTCTGTATGGACCTGTAGGGTTCCGTAGGGGCCTGCAGGGTTCCGTAAGTGCCCGCAGGTGTCTGTAGGGTTCCGTAGGGGTCTGTAGGGTTCCGTAGGCACCTGCAGTGTTCTGTAGGAGCCCATAGGGTTTTAGTGAGGTTCCGTTGTGTTGCTAAGGGTCTTGTAGAGTGCTGTCGGGTCCTGGAGTATTCTGTAGGGTTCCAGAGGGCCTTGTAGGGTTCCGTCGAAATCTGAAGGGTTCCCTAGGGGCCCGTAGACTTCCGTAGATTTCCGTAGGGGCCTCTAGGGTTGTGTAAGTGCCCGCAGGGGTTGGTAGGAGCTTGTAGGGTGCCATATGTTTCCGGAGGGTTGTGTAGGGTTCCGTTGGGGCCTGTGGTGTTCCCTAAGGGCCTGTAGAGTCTCGTACGGTTCCGTAGGGGCCTGTGGTGTTCCCTAGGGGCCTGTAGAGTCTCGTACAGTTCCGTAGGGTCCTGTAGGTTTCCATTAGCGCCCGCAGAGGTCTGAAGGGGCCCGTACTGTTCCGTAAGGATCCATAGGGCTCCGTAGAGCTTCGTAGGTTTCCTAGAGGCCTCTGGAGTACCGCAGGAGCCAGTAGTGTTCTGTAGGGGCCCGTAGGGTTCCTTCCATAGGGGCTGGCAGTGTTCCGTAGGGGCCTGTAGGGTTGTGTAAGTGCCCGCAGAAGTCTGTAGGAGTCTGTGGGATTCTGTAAGGTTCCGGAGGGTTCTGCAGGGTTCCGTAGGGACCCGTAGAGTTCCGTAGTGGCTGGTAAAGTTCCGTAGGGCCGTGTGGGGTTCTGTATGGACCTGTAGGGTTCCGTAGGGGCCTGCAGGGTTCCGTAAGTGCCCGCAGGTGTCTGTAGGGTTCCGTAGGGGTCTGTAGGGTTCCGTAGGCACCTGCAGTATTCTGTAGGAGCCCATAGGGTTTTAGTGAGGTTCCGTTGTGTTGCTAAGGGTCTTGTAGAGTGCTGTCGGGTCCTGGAGTATTCTGTAGGGTTCCAGAGGGCCTTGTAGGGTTCCGTCGAAATCTGAAGGGTTCCCTAGGGGCCCGTAGACTTCCGTAGATTTCGGTAGGGGCCTCTAGGGTTGTGTAAGTGCCCGCAGGGGTTGGTAGGAGCTTGTAGGGTGCCATATGTTTCCGGAGGGTTGTGTAGGGTTCCGTTGGGGCCTGTGGTGTTCCCTAGGGGCCTGTAGAGTCTCGTACAGTTCCGTAGGGTCCTGTAGGTTTCCATAAGCGCCCGCAGAGGTCTGAAGGGGCCCGTACTGTTCCGTAAGGATCCATAGGGTTCCGTAGAGCTTCGTAGGTTCCCTAGAGGCCTCTGGAGTACCGCAGGAGCCAGTAGTGTTCCGTAGGGTCCTCTAGGGTTGAGTAAGTGCCCGCAGGAGTCTGTAGGAATCCGTGGGATTCTGTAAGGTTCTGGAGGGTTCTGCAGGGTTCCGTAGGGGCCCGTAGAGTTCCATAGTGGCTGGTAAAGTTCCCTAGGGCCCTGTACCGTTCCGTAACTGCCTGCAAGGGTCTTTAGGCTTCCGTAGGGGCTGGTAGGGTTCCATAAAGTTCCGTGGGTTCCTGCAGAGTTCTGCAAGTGCCCGCAAGGGCCTGTAGGGGCCCACAGTGTTTCTGCCAGGTTCCGTAGAGTTCCGTAGGGGCCATATTTTTCTGTAGTGGCTGGTAGTATTCCGTAGGGGTCTGTAGGTTTCCGTAGGCACCTACAGTGTTCTGTAGGAGCCCATAGGGTTTTAGTGAGGTTCCGTTGTGTTGCTAAGGGTCTTGTAGAGTGCTGTCGGGTCCTGGAGTATTCTGTAGGGTTCCAGAGGGCCTGGTAGGGTTCCGTCAAAATCTGAAGGGTTCCCTAGGGGCTCGTAGAGTCCCGTAGATTTCCGTAGGGGCCTGTAGGGTTGTGTAAGTGCCGCAGAAGTCTGTAGGAGTCTGTGGGATTCTGTAAGGTTCCGGAGGGTTCTGCAGGGTTCCGTAGGGACCCGTAGAGTTCCATAGTGGCTGGTAAAGTTCCGTAGGGCCCTGTGGGGTTCTGTATGGACCTGTAGGGTTCCGTAGGGGCCTGCAGGGTTCCGTAAGTGCCCGCAGGGGTTGGTAGGAGCTTGTAGGGTGCCATATGTTTCCGGAGGGTTGTGTAGGGTTCCGTAGGGGCCTGTGGTGTTCCCTAAGGGCCTGTAGAGTCTCGTACGGTTCCGTAGGGGCCTGTGGTGTTCCCTAGGGGCCTGTAGAGTCTCGTACAGTTCTGTAGGGTCCTGTAGGTTTCCATAAGCGCCCGCAGAGGTCTGAAGGTGCCCGTACTGTTCCGTAAGGATCCATAGGGCTCCGTAGAGCTTCGTAGGTTCCCTAGAGGCCTCTGGAGTACCGCAGGAGCCAGTAGTGTTCTGTAGGGGCCCGTAGGGTTCCTTCCATAGGGGCTGGCAGTGTTCCGTAGGGGCCTGTAGGGTTGAGTAAGTGCCCGCAGGAGTCTGTAGGAGTCTGTGGGATTCTGTAAGGTTCCGGAGGGTTCTGCAGGGTTCCGTAGGGACCCGTAGAGTTCCGTAGTGGCTGGTAAAGTTCCGTAGGGCCCTGTGGGGTTCTGTATGGACCTGTAGGGTTCCGTAGGGGCCTGCAGGGTTCCGTAAGTGCCCGCAGGTGTCTGTAGGGTTCCGTAGGGATCTGTAGGGTTCCGTAGGCACCTGCAGTATTCTGTAGGAGCCCATAGGGTTTTAGTGAGGTTCCGTTGTGTTGCTAAGGGTCTTGTAGAGTGCTGTCGGGTCCTGGAGTATTCTGTAGGGTTCCAGAGGGCCTTGTAGGGTTCCGTCGAATTCTGAAGGGTTCCCTAGGGGCCCGTAGACTCCCGTAGATTTCCGTAGGGGCCTCTAGGGTTGTGTAAGTGCCCGCAGGGGTTGGTAGGAGCTTGTAGGGTGCCATATGTTTCCGGAGGGTTGTGTAGGGTTCCGTTGGGGCCTGTGGTGTTCCCTAGGGGCCTGTAGAGTCTCGTACAGTTCCGTAGGGTCCTGTAGGTTTCCATAAGCGCCCGCAGAGGTCTGAAGGGGCCCGTACTGTTTAGTAAGGATCCATAGGGTTCCGTAGAGCTTCGTAGGTTTCCTAGAGGCCTCTGGAGTACCGCAGGAGCCAGTAGTGTTCTGTAGGGGCCCGTAGGGTTCCTTCCATAGGGGCTGGCAGTGTTCCGTAAGGGCCTGTAGGGTTGTGTAAGTGCCGCAGAAGTCTGTAGGAGTCTGTGGGATTCTGTAAGGTTCCGGAGGGTTCTGCAGGGTTCCGTAGGGACCCGTAGAGTTCCATAGTGGCTGGTAAAGTTCCGTAGGGCCCTGTGGGGTTCTGTATGGACCTGTAGGGTTCCGTAGGGGCCTGCAGGGTTCCGTAAGTGCCCGCAGGTGTCTGTAGGGTTCCGTAGGGATCTGTAGGGTTCCGTAGGCACCTGCAGTATTCTGTAGGAGCCCATAGGGTTTTAGTGAGGTTCCGTTGTGTTGCTAAGGGTCTTGTAGAGTGCTGTCGGGTCCTGGAGTATTCTGTAGGGTTCCAGAGGGCCTTGTAGGGTTCCGTCGAATTCTGAAGGGTTCCCTAGGGGCCCGTAGACTCCCGTAGATTTCCGTAGGGGCCTCTAGGGTTGTGTAAGTGCCCGCAGGGGTTGGTAGGAGCTTGTAGGGTGCCATATGTTTCCGGAGGGTTGTGTAGGGTTCCGTTGGGGCCTGTGGTGTTCCCTAGGGGCCTGTAGAGTCTCGTACAGTTCCGTAGGGTCCTGTAGGTTTCCATAAGCGCCCGCAGAGGTCTGAAGGGGCCCGTACTGTTTAGTAAGGATCCATAGGGTTCCGTAGAGCTTCGTAGGTTTCCTAGAGGCCTCTGGAGTACCGCAGGAGCCAGTAGTGTTCTGTAGGGGCCCGTAGGGTTCCTTCCATAGGGGCTGGCAGTGTTCCGTAAGGGCCTGTAGGGTTGTGTAAGTGCCGCAGAAGTCTGTAGGAGTCTGTGGGATTCTGTAAGGTTCCGGAGGGTTCTGCAGGGTTCCGTAGGGACCCGTAGAGTTCCATAGTGGCTGGTAAAGTTCCGTAGGGCCCTGTGGGGTTCTGTATGGACCTGTAGGGTTCCGTAGGGGCCTGCAGGGTTCCGTAAGTGCCCGTAGGTGTCTGTACGGGTCTGTAGGGGTCTGTAGGGTTCCGTAGGCACCTGCAGTGTTCTGTAGGAGCCCATAGGGTTTTAGTGAGGTTCCGTTGTGTTGCTAAGGGTCTTGTAGAGTGCTGTCGGGTCCTGGAGTATTCTGTAGGGTTCCAGAGGGCCTTGTAGGGTTCCGTCGAAATCTGAAGGGTTCCCTAGGGGCCCATAGAGTCCCGTAGATTTCCGTAGGGACCTGTAGGGTTGTGTAAGTGCCCGCAGGGGTTGGTAGGAGCTTGTAGGGTGCCATATGTTTCCGGAGGGTTGTGTAGGGTTCCGTAGGGGCCTGTGGTGTTCCCTAAGGGCCTGTAGAGTCTCGTACGGTTCCGTAGGGGCCTGTGGTGTTCCCTAGGGGCCTGTAGAGTCTCGTACAGTTCTGTAGGGTCCTGTAGGTTTCCATAAGCGCCCGCAGAGGTCTGAAGGGGCCCGTACTGTTCCGTAAGGATCCATAGGGCTCCGTAGAGCTTCGTAGGTTTCCTAGAGGCCTCTGGAGTACCGCAGGAGCCAGTAGTGTTCTGTAGGGGCCCGTAGGGTTCCTTCCATAGGGGCTGGCAGTGTTCCGTAGGGGCCTGTAGGGTTGAGTAAGTGCCCGCAGGAGTCTGTAGGAGTCTGTGGGATTCTGTAAGGTTCTGGAGGGTTCTGCAGGGTTCCGTAGGGGCCCGTAGAGTTCCGTAGTGGCTGGTAAAGTTCCCTAGGGCCCTGTACCGTTCCGTAACTGCCTGCAAGGGTCTTTAGGCTTCCGTAGGGGCTGGTAGGGTTCCATAAAGTTCCGTGGGTTCCTGCAGAGTTCTGCAAGTGCCCGCAAGGGCCTGTAGGGGCCCACAGTGTTTCTGCCAGGTTCCGTAGAGTTCCGTAGGGGCCATATTTTTCTGTAGTGGCTGGTAGTATTCCGTAGGGGTCTGTAGGTTTCCGTAGGCACCTACAGTGTTCTGTAGGAGCCCATAGGGTTTTAGTGAGGTTCCGTTGTGTTGCTAAGGGTCTTGTAGAGTGCTGTCGGGTCCTGGAGTATTCTGTAGGGTTCCAGAGGGGCTCGTAGGGTTCCATCGAAATCTATAGGGTTCCCTAGGGGCCCATAGAGTCCCGTAGATTTCCGTAGGGACCTGTAGGGTTGTGTAAGTGCCCGCAGAAGTCTGTAGGAGTCTGTGGGATTCTGTAAGGTTCTGGAGGGTTCTGCAGGGTTCCGTAGGGACCCGTAGAGTTCCATAGTGGCTGGTAAAGTTCCCTAGGGCCCTGTACCGTTCCGTAACTGCCTGCAAGGGTCTTTAGGCTTCCGTAGGGGCTGGTAGGGTTCCATAAAGTTCTGTGGGTTCCTGCAGAGTTCTGCAAGTGCCCGCAAGGGCCTGTAGGGGCCCACAGTGTTTCTGCCAGGTTCCGTAGAGTTCCGTAGGGGCCATATTTTTCTGTAGTGGCTGGTAGTATTCCGTAGGGGTCTGTAGGTTTCCGTAGGCACCTACAGTGTTCTGTAGGAGCCCATAGGGTTTTAGTGAGGTTCCGTTGTGTTGCTAAGGGTCTTGTAGAGTGCTGTCGGGTCCTGGAGTATTCTGTAGGGTTCCAGAGGGCCTTGTAGGGTTCCATCGAAATCTATAGGGTTCCCTAGGGGCCCATAGAGTCCCGTAGATTGCCGTAGGGGCCTGTAGGGTTGTGTAAGTGCCGCAGAAGTCTGTAGGAGTCTGTGGGATTCTGTAAGGTTCCGGAGGGTTCTGCAGGGTTCCGTAGGGACCCGTAGAGTTCCATAGTGGCTGGTAAAGTTCCGTAGGGCCCTGTGGGGTTCTGTATGGACCTGTAGGGTTCCGTAGGGGCCTGCAGGGTTCCGTAAGTGCCCGCAGGTGTCTGTAGGGTTCCGTAGGGATCTGTAGGGTTCCGTAGGCACCTGCAGTGTTCTGTAGGAGCCCATAGGGTTTTAGTGAGGTTCCGTTGTGTTGCTAAGGGTCTTGTAGAGTGCTGTCGGGTCCTGGAGTATTCTGTAGGGTTCCAGAGGGCCTTGTAGGGTTCCGTCGAATTCTGAAGGGTTCCCTAGGGGCCCGTAGACTCCCGTAGATTTCCGTAGGGGCCTCTAGGGTTGTGTAAGTGCCCGCAGGGGTTGGTAGGAGCTTGTAGGGTGCCATATGTTTCCGGAGGGTTGTGTAGGGTTCCGTTGGGGCCTGTGGTGTTCCCTAGGGGCCTGTAGAGTCTCGTACGGTTCCGTAGGGGTCTGTGGTGTTCCGTAGGGGCCTGTAGAGTATCATACAGTTCCGTAGGGTCCTGTAGGTTTCCATAAGGGCCCGCAGAGGTCTGAAGGGGCCCGTACTGTTCCGTAAGGATCCATAGGGCTCCGTAGAGCTTCGTAGATTCCCTAGAGGCCTCTGGAGTACCGCAGGAGCCAGTAGTGTTCCGTAGGGTCCTCTAGGGTTGAGTAAGTGCCCGCAGGAGTCTGTAGGAATCCGTGGGATTCTGTAAGGTTCTGGAGGGTTCTGCAGGGTGCCGTAGGGGCCCGTAGAGTTCCATAGTGGCTGGTAAAGTTCCCTAGGGCCCTGTACCGTTCCGTAACTGCCTGCAAGGGTCTTTAGGCTTCCGTAGGGGCTGGTAGGGTTCCATAAAGTTCCGTGGGTTCCTGCAGAGTTCTGCAAGTGCCCGCAAGGGCCTGTAGGGGCCCACAGTGTTTCTGCCAGGTTCCGTAGAGTTCCGTAGGGGCCATATTTTTCTGTAGTGGCTGGTAGTATTCCGTAGGGGACTGTAGGTTTCCGTAGGCACCTACAGTGTTCTGTAGGAGCCCATAGGGTTTTAGTGAGGTTCCGTTGTGTTGCTAAGGGTCTTGTAGAGTGCTGTCGGGTCCTGGAGTATTCTGTAGGGTTCCAGAGGGGCTCGTGGGGTTCCATCGAAATCTATAGGGTTCCCTAGGGGCCCATAGAGTCCCGTAGATTTCCGTAGGGGCCTGTAGGGTTGAGTAAGTGCCCGCAGAAGTCTGTAGGAGTCTGTGGGATTCTGTAAGGTTCCGGAGGGTTCTGCAGGGTTCCGTAGGGACCCGTAGAGTTCCATAGTGGCTGGTAAAGTTCCCTAGGGCCCTGTACCGTTCCGTAACTGCCTGCAAGGGTCTTTAGGCTTCCGTAGGGGCTGGTAGGGTTCCATAAAGTTCCGTGGGTTCCTGCAGAGTTCTGCAAGTGCCCGCAAGGGCCTGTAGGGGCCCACAGTGTTTCTGCCAGGTTCCGTAGAGTTCCGTAGGGGCCATATTTTTCTGTAGTGGCTGGTAGTATTCCGTAGGGGACTGTAGGTTTCCGTAGGCACCTACAGTGTTCTGTAGGAGCCCATAGGGTTTTAGTGAGGTTCCGTTGTGTTGCTAAGGGTCTTGTAGAGTGCTGTCGGGTCCTGGAGTATTCTGTAGGGTTCCAGAGGGGCTCGTGGGGTTCCATCGAAATCTATAGGGTTCCCTAGGGGCCCATAGAGTCCCGTAGATTTCCGTAGGGGCCTGTAGGGTTGAGTAAGTGCCCGCAGAAGTCTGTAGGAGTCTGTGGGATTCTGTAAGGTTCCGGAGGGTTCTGCAGGGTTCCGTAGGGACCCGTAGAGTTCCATAGTGGCTGGTAAAGTTCCCTAGGGCCCTGTACCGTTCCGTAACTGCCTGCAAGGGTCTTTAGGCTTCCGTAGGGGCTGGTAGGGTTCCATAAAGTTCCGTGGGTTCCTGCAGAGTTCTGCAAGTGCCCGCAAGGGCCTGTAGGGGCCCACAGTGTTTCTGCCAGGTTCCGTAGAGTTCCGTAGGGGCCATATTTTTCTGTAGTGGCTGGTAGTATTCCGTAGGGGTCTGTAGGGTTCCGTAGGCACCTACAGTGTTCTGTAGGAGCCCATAGGGTTTTAGTGAGGTTCCGTTGTGTTGCTAAGGGTCTTGTAGAGTGCTGTCGGGTCCTGGAGTATTCTGTAGGGTTCCAGAGGGCCTTGTAGGGTTCCGTCAAAATCTGAAGGGTTCCCTAGGGGCTCGTAGAATCCCGTAGATTTCCGTAGGGGCCTGTAGGGTTGTGTAAGTGCCCGCAGAAGTCTGTAGGAGTCTGTGGGATTCTGTAAGGTTCCGGAGGGTTCTGCAGGGTTCCGTAGGGACCCGTAGAGTTCCATAGTGGCTGGTAAAGTTCCGTAGGGCCCTGTGGGGTTCTGTATGGACCTGTAGGGTTCCGTAGGGGCCTGCAGGGTTCCGCAAGTGCCCGTAGGTGTCTGTACGGGTCTGTAGGGTTCCGTAGGCACCTGCAGTGTTCTGTAGGAGCCCATAGGGTTTTAGTGAGGTTCCGTTGTGTTGCTAAGGGTCTTGTAGAGTGCTGTCGGGTCCTGGAGTATTCTGTAGGGTTCCAGAGGGCCTTGTAGGGTTCCGTCAAAATCTGAAGGGTTCCCTAGGGGCTCGTAGAGTCCCGTAGATTTCCGTAGGGACCTGTAGGGTTGTGTAAGTGCCCGCAGGAGTCTGTAGGAGTCTGTGGGATTCTGTAAGGTTCCGGAGGGTTCTGCAGGGTTCCGTAGGGACCCGTAGAGTTCCGTAGTGGCTGGTAAAGTTCCGTAGGGCCCTGTGGGGTTCTGTATGGACCTGTAGGGTTCCGTAGGGGCCTGCAGGGTTCCGTAAGTGCCCGCAGGTGTCTGTAGGGTTCCGTAGGGGCCTGCAGGGTTCCGTAAGTGCCCGCAGGTGTCTGTAGGGTTTCATAGGGGTCTGTAGGTTTCCGTAGGCACCTGCAGTATTCTGTAGGAGCCCATAGGGTTTTAGTGAGGTTCCGTTGTGTTGCTAAGGGTCTTGTAGAGTGCTGTCGGGTCCTGGAGTATTCTGTAGGGTTCCAGAGGGCCTTGTAGGGTTCCGTCGAAATCTGAAGGGTTCCCTAGGGGCCCGTAGACTCCCGTAGATTTCCGTAGGGGCCTATAGGGTTGTGTAAGTGCCCGCAGGGGTTGGTAGGAGCTTGTAGGGTGCCATATGTTTCCGGAGGGCTGTGTAGGGTTCCGTAGGGGCCTGTGGTGTTCCCTAGGGGCCTGTAGAGTCTCGTACAGTTCCGTAGGGTCCTGTAGGTTTCCATTAGCGACGCAGAGGTCTGAAGGGGCCCGTACTGTTCCGTAAGGATCCATAGGGCTCCGTAGAGCTTCGTAGGTTCCGTAGAGGCCTCTGGAGTACCGCAGGAGCCAGTAGTGTTCCTAAGGGGCCTGTAGGGTTCCTTCCATAGGGGCTGGCAGTGTTCCGTAGGGACCTGTAGGGTTGTGTAAGTGCCCGCAGGAGTCTGTAGGAGTCTGTGGGATTCTGTAAGGTTCCGGAGGGTTCTGCAGGGTTCCGTAGGGACCCGTAGAGTTCCGTAGTGGCTGGTAAAGTTCCGTAGGGCCCTGTGGGGTTCTGTATGGACCTGTAGGGTTCCGTAGGGGCCTGCAGGGTTCCGTAAGTGCCCGCAGGTGTCTGTAGGGTTCCGTAGGGGTCTGTAGGGTTCCGTAGGCACCTGCAGTATTCTGTAGGAGCCCATAGGGTTTTAGTGAGGTTCCGTTGTGTTGCTAAGGGTCTTGTAGAGTGCTGTCGGGTCCTGGAGTATTCTGTAGGGTTCCAGAGGGCCTTGTAGGGTTCCGTCGAAATCTGAAGGGTTCCCTAGGGGCCCGTAGACTCCCGTAGATTTCCGTAGGGGCCTCTAGGGTTGTGTAAGTGCCCGCAGGGGTTGGTAGGAGCTTGTAGGGTGCCATATGTTTCCGGAGGGTTGTGTAGGGTTCCGCTGGGGCCTGTGGTGTTCCCTAGGGGCCTGTAGAGTCTCGTACAGTTCCGTAGGGTCCTGTAGGTTTCCATAAGCGCCCGCAGAGGTCTGAAGGGGCCCGTACTGTTCCGTAAGGATCCATAGGGTTCCGTAGAGCTTCGTAGGTTCCCTAGAGGCCTCTGGAGTACCGCAGGAGCCAGTAGTGTTCCGTAGGGGCCTCTAGGGTTGAGTAAGTGCCCGCAGGAGTCTGTAGGAATCCGTGGGATTCTGTAAGGTTCTGGAGGGTTCTGCAGGGTTCCGTAGGGGCCCGTAGAGTTCCATAGTGGCTGGTAAAGTTCCCTAGGGCCCTGTACCGTTCCGTAACTGCCTGCAAGGGTCTTTAGGCTTCCGTAGGGGCTGGTAGGGTTCCATAAAGTTCCGTGGGTTCCTGCAGAGTTCTGCAAGTGCCCGCAAGGGCCTGTAGGGGCCCACAGTGTTTCTGCCAGGTTCCGTAGAGTTCCGTAGGGGCCATATTTTTCTGTAGTGGCTGGTAGTATTCCGTAGGGGTCTGTAGGTTTCCGTAGGCACCTACAGTGTTCTGTAGGAGCCCATAGGGTTTTAGTGAGGTTCCGTTGTGTTGCTAAGGGTCTTGTAGAGTGCTGTCGGGTCCTGGAGTATTCTGTAGGGTTCCAGAGGGGCTCGTAGGGTTCCATCGAAATCTATAGGGTTCCCTAGGGGCCCATAGAGTCCCGTAGATTTCCATAGGGACCTGTAGGGTTGTGTAAGTGCCCGCAGAAGTCTGTAGGAGTCTGTGGGATTCTGTAAGGTTCCGGAGGGTTCTGCAGGGTTCCGTAGGGACCCGTAGAGTTCCATAGTGGCTGGTAAAGTTCCCTAGGGCCCTGTACCGTTCCGTAACTGCCTGCAAGGGTCTTTAGGCTTCCGTAGGGGCTGGTAGGGTTCCATAAAGTTCCGTGGGTTCCTGCAGAGTTCTGCAAGTGCCCGCAAGGGCCTGTAGGGGCCCACAGTGTTTCTGCCAGGTTCCGTAGAGTTCCGTAGGGGCCATATTTTTCTGTAGTGGCTGGTAGTATTCCGTAGGGGTCTGTAGGTTTCCGTAGGCACCTACAGTGTTCTGTAGGAGCCCATAGGGTTTTAGTGAGGTTCCGTTGTGTTGCTAAGGGTCTTGTAGAGTGCTGTCGGGTCCTGGAGTATTCTGTAGGGTTCCAGAGGGCCTTGTAGGGTTCCGTCAAAATCTGAAGGGTTCCCTAGGGGCTCGTAGAGTCCCGTAGATTTCCGTAGGGGCCTGTAGGGTTGTGTAAGTGCCCCGCAGGGGTTGGTAGGAGCTTGTAGGGTGCCATATGTTTCCGGAGGGTTGTGTAGGGTTCCGTAGGGGCCTGTGGTGTTCCCTAAGGGCCTGTAGAGTCTCGTACGGTTCCGTAGGGGCCTGTGGTGTTCCCTAGGGGCCTGTAGAGTCTCGTACAGTTCCGTAGGGTCCTGTAGGTTTCCATAAGCGCCCGCAGAGGTCTGAAGGGGCCCGTACTGTTCCGTGAGGATCCATAGGGCTCCGTAGAGCTTCGTAGGTTCCCTAGAGGCCTGTGGAGTACCGCAGGAGCCAGTAGTGTTCTGTAGGGGCCCGTAGGGTTCCTTCCATAGGGGCTGGCAGTGTTCCGTAGGGGCCTGTAGGGTTGTGTAAGTGCCCGCAGGAGTCTGTAGGAGTCTGTGGGATTCTGTAAGGTTCCGGAGGGTTCTGCAGGGTTCCGTAGGGACCCGTAGAGTTCCGTAGTGGCTGGTAAAGTTCCGTAGGGCCCTGTGGGGTTCTGTATGGACCTGTAGGGTTCCGTAGGGGCCTGCAGGGTTCCGTAAGTGCCCGCAGGTGTCTGTAGGGTTCCGTAGGGGCCTGCAGGGTTCCGTAAGTGCCCGCAGGGGTTGGTAGGAGCTTGTAGGGTGCCATATGTTTCCGGAGGGCTGTGTAGGGTTCCGTAGGGGCCTGTGGTGTTCCCTAGGGGCCTGTAGAGTCTCGTACAGTTCCGTAGGGTCCTGTAGGTTTCCATTAGCGCCCGCAGAGGTCTGAAGGGGCCCGTACTGTTCCGTAAGGATCCATAGGGCTCCGTAGAGCTTCGTAGGTTTCCTAGAGGCCTCTGGAGTACCGCAGGAGCCAGTAGTGTTCCGTAGGGTCCTCTAGGGTTGAGTAAGTGCCCGCAGGAGTCTGTAGGAATCCGTGGGATTCTGTAAGGTTCTGGAGGGTTCTGCAGGGTTCCGTAGGGGCCCGTAGAGTTCCGTAGTGGCTGGTAAAGTTCCCTAGGGCCCTGTACCGTTCCGTAACTGCCTGCAAGGGTCTTTAGGCTTTCGTAGGGGCTGGTAGGGTTCCATAAAGTTCCGTGGGTTCCTGCAGAGTTCTGCAAGTGCCCGCAAGGGCCTGTAGGAGACCACAGTGTTTCTGCCAGGTTCCGTAGAGTTCCATAGGGGCCATATTTTTCTGTAGTGGCTGGTAGTATTCCGTAGGGGTCTGTAGGTTTCCGTAGGCACCTACAGTGTTCTGTAGGAGCCCATAGGGTTTTAGTGAGGTTCCGTTGTGTTGCTAAGGGTCTTGTAGAGTGCTGTCGGGTCCTGGAGTATTCTGTAGGGTTCCAGAGGGGCTCGTAGGGTTCCATCGAAATCTATAGGGTTCCCTAGGGGCCCATAGAGTCCCGTAGATTTCCATAGGGACCTGTAGGGTTGTGTAAGTGCCCGCAGAAGTCTGTAGGAGTCTGTGGGATTCTGTAAGGTTCTGGAGGGTTCTGCAGGGTTCCGTAGGGACCCGTAGAGTTCCATAGTGGCTGGTAAAGTTCCCTAGGGCCCTGTACCGTTCCGTAACTGCCTGCAAGGGTCTTTAGGCTTCCGTAGGGGCTGGTAGGGTTCCATAAAGTTCCGTGGGTTCCTGCAGAGTTCTGCAAGTGCCCGCAAGGGCCTGTAGGGGCCCACAGTGTTTCTGCCAGGTTCCGTAGAGTTCCGTAGGGGCCATATTTTTCTGTAGTGGCTGGTAGTATTCCGTAGGGGTCTGTAGGTTTCCGTAGGCACCTACAGTGTTCTGTAGGAGCCCATAGGGTTTTAGTGAGGTTCCGTTGTGTTGCTAAGGGTCTTGTAGAGTGCTGTCGGGTCCTGGAGTATTCTGTAGGGTTCCAGAGGGCCTTGTAGGGTTCCGTCGAAATCTGAAGGGTTCCCTAGGGGCTCGTAGAGTCCCGTAGATTTCCGTAGGGGCCTGTAGGGTTGTGTAAGTGCCCGCAGGGGTTGGTAGGAGCTTGTAGGGTGCCATATGTTTCCGGAGGGCTGTGTAGGGTTCCGTAGGGGCCTGTGGTGTTCCCTAAGGGCCTGTAGAGTCTCGTACGGTTCCGTAGGGGCCTGTGGTGTTCCCTAGGGGCCTGTAGAGTCTCGTACAGTTCCGTAGGGTCCTGTAGGTTTCCATTAGCGACGCAGAGGTCTGAAGGGGCCCGTACTGTTCCGTAAGGATCCATAGGGCTCCGTAGAGCTTCGTAGGTTCCGTAGAGGCCTCTGGAGTACCGCAGGAGCCAGTAGTGTTCCTAAGGGGCCTGTAGGGTTCCTTCCATAGGGGCTGGCAGTGTTCCGTAGGGACCTGTAGGGTTGTGTAAGTGCCCGCAGGAGTCTGTAGGAGTCTGTGGGATTCTGTAAGGTTCCGGAGGGTTCTGCAGGGTTCCGTAGGGACCCGTAGAGTTCCGTAGTGGCTGGTAAAGTTCCGTAGGGCCC
The DNA here is from genome assembly GCF_964106895.1 of Numenius arquata. Lineage (NCBI taxonomy): Eukaryota > Metazoa > Chordata > Aves > Charadriiformes > Scolopacidae > Numenius > Numenius arquata. The sequence continues at coordinate 24,561 of NW_027415624.1, forward strand.
TGTGGGGTTCTGTATGGACCTGTAGGGTTCCGTAGGGGCCTGCAGGGTTCCGTAAGTGCCCGCAGGTGTCTGTAGGGTTCCGTAGGGGTCTGTAGGGTTCCGTAGGCACCTGCAGTATTCTGTAGGAGCCCATAGGGTTTTAGTGAGGTTCCGTTGTGTTGCTAAGGGTCTTGTAGAGTGCTGTCGGGTCCTGGAGTATTCTGTAGGGTTCCAGAGGGCCTTGTAGGGTTCCGTCGAAATCTGAAGGGTTCCCTAGGGGCCCGTAGACTCCCGTAGATTTCCGTAGGGGCCTCTAGGGTTGTGTAAGTGCCCGCAGGAGTCTGTAGGAGTCTGTGGGATTCTGTAAGGTTCCGGAGGGTTCTGCAGGGTTCCGTAGGGACCCGTAGAGTTCCGTAGTGGCTGGTAAAGTTCCCTAGGGCCCTGTGGGGTTCTGTATGGACCTGTAGGGTTCCGTAGGGGCCTGCAGGGTTCCGTAAGTGCCCGCAGGTGTCTGTAGGGTTCCGTAGGGGCCTGCAGGGTTCCGTAAGTGCCCGCAGGGGTTGGTAGGAGCTTGTAGGGTGCCATATGTTTCCGGAGGGCTGTGTAGGGTTCCGTAGGGGCCTGTGGTGTTCCCTAGGGGCCTGTAGAGTCTCGTACAGTTCCGTAGGGTCCTGTAGGTTTCCATTAGCGCCCGCAGAGGTCTGAAGGGGCCCGTACTGTTCCGTAAGGATCCATAGGGCTCCGTAGAGCTTCGTAGGTTTCCTAGAGGCCTCTGGAGTACCGCAGGAGCCAGTAGTGTTCCGTAGGGTCCTCTAGGGTTGAGTAAGTGCCCGCAGGAGTCTGTAGGAATCCGTGGGATTCTGTAAGGTTCTGGAGGGTTCTGCAGGGTTCCGTAGGGGCCCGTAGAGTTCCGTAGTGGCTGGTAAAGTTCCCTAGGGCCCTGTACCGTTCCGTAACTGCCTGCAAGGGTCTTTAGGCTTTCGTAGGGGCTGGTAGGGTTCCATAAAGTTCCGTGGGTTCCTGCAGAGTTCTGCAAGTGCCCGCAAGGGCCTGTAGGAGACCACAGTGTTTCTGCCAGGTTCCGTAGAGTTCCATAGGGGCCATATTTTTCTGTAGTGGCTGGTAGTATTCCGTAGGGGTCTGTAGGTTTCCGTAGGCACCTACAGTGTTCTGTAGGAGCCCATAGGGTTTTAGTGAGGTTCCGTTGTGTTGCTAAGGGTCTTGTAGAGTGCTGTCGGGTCCTGGAGTATTCTGTAGGGTTCCAGAGGGGCTCGTAGGGTTCCATCGAAATCTATAGGGTTCCCTAGGGGCCCATAGAGTCCCGTAGATTTCCATAGGGACCTGTAGGGTTGTGTAAGTGCCCGCAGAAGTCTGTAGGAGTCTGTGGGATTCTGTAAGGTTCTGGAGGGTTCTGCAGGGTTCCGTAGGGACCCGTAGAGTTCCATAGTGGCTGGTAAAGTTCCCTAGGGCCCTGTACCGTTCCGTAACTGCCTGCAAGGGTCTTTAGGCTTCCGTAGGGGCTGGTAGGGTTCCATAAAGTTCCGTGGGTTCCTGCAGAGTTCTGCAAGTGCCCGCAAGGGCCTGTAGGGGCCCACAGTGTTTCTGCCAGGTTCCGTAGAGTTCCGTAGGGGCCATATTTTTCTGTAGTGGCTGGTAGTATTCCGTAGGGGTCTGTAGGTTTCCGTAGGCACCTACAGTGTTCTGTAGGAGCCCATAGGGTTTTAGTGAGGTTCCGTTGTGTTGCTAAGGGTCTTGTAGAGTGCTGTCGGGTCCTGGAGTATTCTGTAGGGTTCCAGAGGGCCTTGTAGGGTTCCGTCGAAATCTGAAGGGTTCCCTAGGGGCTCGTAGAGTCCCGTAGATTTCCGTAGGGGCCTGTAGGGTTGTGTAAGTGCCCGCAGGGGTTGGTAGGAGCTTGTAGGGTGCCATATGTTTCCGGAGGGCTGTGTAGGGTTCCGTAGGGGCCTGTGGTGTTCCCTAAGGGCCTGTAGAGTCTCGTACGGTTCCGTAGGGGCCTGTGGTGTTCCCTAGGGGCCTGTAGAGTCTCGTACAGTTCCGTAGGGTCCTGTAGGTTTCCATAAGCGCCCGCAGAGGTCTGAAGGGGCCCGTACTGTTCCGTGAGGATCCATAGGGCTCCATAGAGCTTCGTAGGTTCCCTAGAGGCCTGTGGAGTACCGCAGGAGCCAGTAGTGTTCTGTAGGGGCCCGTAGGGTTCCTTCCATAGGGGCTGGCAGTGTTCCGTAGGGGCCTGTAGGGTTGTGTAAGTGCCCGCAGGAGTCTGTAGGAGTCTGTGGGATTCTGTAAGGTTCCGGAGGGTTCTGCAGGGTTCCGTAGGGACCCGTAGAGTTCCGTAGTGGCTGGTAAAGTTCCCTAGGGCCCTGTGGGGTTCTGTATGGACCTGTAGGGTTCCGTAGGGGCCTGCAGGGTTCCGTAAGTGCCCGCAGGTGTCTGTAGGGTTCCGTAGGGGCCTGCAGGGTTCCGTAAGTGCCCGCAGGGGTTGGTAGGAGCTTGTAGGGTGCCATATGTTTCCGGAGGGCTGTGTAGGGTTCCGTAGGGGCCTGTGGTGTTCCCTAGGGGCCTGTAGAGTCTCGTACAGTTCCGTAGGGTCCTGTAGGTTTCCATTAGCGCCCGCAGAGGTCTGAAGGGGCCCGTACTGTTCCGTAAGGATCCATAGGGCTCCGTAGAGCTTCGTAGGTTTCCTAGAGGCCTCTGGAGTACCGCAGGAGCCAGTAGTGTTCCGTAGGGTCCTCTAGGGTTGAGTAAGTGCCCGCAGGAGTCTGTAGGAATCCGTGGGATTCTGTAAGGTTCTGGAGGGTTCTGCAGGGTTCCGTAGGGGCCCGTAGAGTTCCGTAGTGGCTGGTAAAGTTCCCTAGGGCCCTGTACCGTTCCGTAACTGCCTGCAAGGGTCTTTAGGCTTCCGTAGGGGCTGGTAGGGTTCCATAAAGTTCCGTGGGTTCCTGCAGAGTTCTGCAAGTGCCCGCAAGGGCCTGTAGGAGCCCACAGTGTTTCTGCCAGGTTCCGTAGAGTTCCATATGGGCCATATTTTTCTGTAGTGGCTGGTAGTATTCCGTAGGGGTCTGTAGGTTTCCGTAGGCACCTACAGTGTTCTGTAGGAGCCCATAGGGTTTTAGTGAGGTTCCGTTGTGTTGCTAAGGGTCTTGTAGAGTGCTGTCGGGTCCTGGAGTATTCTGTAGGGTTCCAGAGGGGCTCGTAGGGTTCCATCGAAATCTATAGGGTTCCCTAGGGGCCCATAGAGTCCCGTAGATTTCCATAGGGACCTGTAGGGTTGTGTAAGTGCCCGCAGAAGTCTGTAGGAGTCTGTGGGATTCTGTAAGGTTCTGGAGGGTTCTGCAGAGTTCCGTAGGGACCCGTAGAGTTCCATAGTGGCTGGTAAAGTTCCCTAGGGCCCTGTACCGTTCCGTAACTGCCTGCAAGGGTCTTTAGGCTTCCGTAGGGGCTGGTAGGGTTCCATAAAGTTCCGTGGGTTCCTGCAGAGTTCTGCAAGTGCCCGCAAGGGCCTGTAGGGGCCCACAGTGTTTCTGCCAGGTTCCGTAGAGTTCCGTAGGGGCCATATTTTTCTGTAGTGGCTGGTAGTATTCCGTAGGGGTCTGTAGGTTTCCGTAGGCACCTACAGTGTTCTGTAGGAGCCCATAGGGTTTTAGTGAGGTTCCGTTGTGTTGCTAAGGGTCTTGTAGAGTGCTGTCGGGTCCTGGAGTATTCTGTAGGGTTCCAGAGGGCCTTGTAGGGTTCCGTCGAAATCTGAAGGGTTCCCTAGGGGCTCGTAGAGTCCCGTAGATTGCCGTAGGGGCCTGTAGGGTTGTGTAAGTGCCCGCAGGGGTTGGTAGGAGCTTGTAGGGTGCCATATGTTTCCGGAGGGTTGTGTAGGGTTCCGTAGGGGCCTGTGGTGTTCCCTAAGGGCCTGTAGAGTCTCGTACGGTTCCATAGGGGCCTGTGGTGTTCCCTAGGGGCCTGTAGAGTCTCGTACAGTTCCGTAGGGTCCTGTAGGTTTCCATAAGCGCCCGCAGAGGTCTGAAGGGGCCCGTACTGTTCCGTGAGGATCCATAGGGCTCCGTAGAGCTTCGTAGGTTCCCTAGAGGCCTGTGGAGTACCGCAGGAGCCAGTAGTGTTCTGTAGGGGCCCGTAGGGTTCCTTCCATAGGGGCTGGCAGTGTTCCGTAGGGGCCTGTAGGGTTGTGTAAGTGCCCGCAGGAGTCTGTAGGAGTCTGTGGGATTCTGTAAGGTTCCGGAGGGTTCTGCAGGGTTCCGTAGGGACCCGTAGAGTTCCGTAGTGGCTGGTAAAGTTCCGTAGGGCCCTGTGGGGTTCTGTATGGACCTGTAGGGTTCCGTAGGGGCCTGCAGGGTTCCGTAAGTGCCCGCAGGTGTCTGTAGGGTTCCGTAGGGGCCTGCAGGGTTCCGTAAGTGCCCGCAGGGGTTGGTAGGAGCTTGTAGGGTGCCATATGTTTCCGGAGGGCTGTGTAGGGTTCCATAGGGGCCTGTGGTGTTCCCTAGGGGCCTGTAGAGTCTCGTACAGTTCCGTAGGGTCCTGTAGGTTTCCATTAGCGCCCGCAGAGGTCTGAAGGGGCCCGTACTGTTCCGTAAGGATCCATAGGGCTCCGTAGAGCTTCGTAGGTTTCCTAGAGGCCTCTGGAGTACCGCAGGAGCCAGTAGTGTTCCGTAGGGTCCTCTAGGGTTGAGTAAGTGCCCGCAGGAGTCTGTAGGAATCCGTGGGATTCTGTAAGGTTCTGGAGGGTTCTGCAGGGTTCCGTAGGGGCCCGTAGAGTTCCGTAGTGGCTGGTAAAGTTCCCTAGGGCCCTGTACCGTTCCGTAACTGCCTGCAAGGGTCTTTAGGCTTCCGTAGGGGCTGGTAGGGTTCCATAAAGTTCCGTGGGTTCCTGCAGAGTTCTGCAAGTGCCCGCAAGGGCCTGTAGGGGCCCACAGTGTTTCTGCCAGGTTCCGTAGAGTTCCGTAGGGGCCATATTTTTCTGTAGTGGCTGGTAGTATTCCGTAGGGGTCTGTAGGTTTCCGTAGGCACCTACAGTGTTCTGTAGGAGCCCATAGGGTTTTAGTGAGGTTCCGTTGTGTTGCTAAGGGTCTTGTAGAGTGCTGTCGGGTCCTGGAGTATTCTGTAGGGTTCCAGAGGGCCTTGTAGGGTTCCGTCAAAATCTGAAGGGTTCCCTAGGGGCTCGTAGAGTCCCGTAGATTGCCGTAGGGGCCTGTAGGGTTGTGTAAGTGCCCGCAGGGGTTGGTAGGAGCTTGTAGGGTGCCATATGTTTCCGGAGGGTTGTGTAGGGTTCCGTAGGGGCCTGTGGTGTTCCCTAAGGGCCTGTAGAGTCTCGTACGGTTCCGTAGGGGCCTGTGGTGTTCCCTAGGGGCCTGTAGAGTCTCGTACAGTTCCGTAGGGTCCTGTAGGTTTCCATAAGCGCCCGCAGAGGTCTGAAGGGGCCCGTACTGTTCCGTGAGGATCCATAGGGCTCCGTAGAGCTTCGTAGGTTCCCTAGAGGCCTGTGGAGTACCGCAGGAGCCAGTAGTGTTCTGTAGGGGCCCGTAGGGTTCCTTCCATAGGGGCTGGCAGTGTTCCGTAGGGGCCTGTAGGGTTGTGTAAGTGCCCGCAGAAGTCTGTAGGAGTCTGTGGGATTCTGTAAGGTTCCGGAGGGTTCTGCAGGGTTCCGTAGGGACCCGTAGAGTTCCGTAGTGGCTGGTAAAGTTCCGTAGGGCCCTGTGGGGTTCTGTATGGACCTGTAGGGTTCCGTAGGGGCCTGCAGGGTTCCGTAAGTGCCCGCAGGTGTCTGTAGGGTTCCGTAGGGGTCTGTAGGGTTCCGTAGGCACCTGCAGTATTCTGTAGGAGCCCATAGGGTTTTAGTGAGGTTCCGTTGTGTTGCTAAGGGTCTTGTAGAGTGCTGTCGGGTCCTGGAGTATTCTGTAGGGTTCCAGAGGGCCTTGTAGGGTTCCGTCGAAATCTGAAGGGTTCCCTAGGGGCCCGTAGACTCCCGTAGATTTCCGTAGGGGCCTCTAGGGTTGTGTAAGTGCCCGCAGGGGTTGGTAGGAGCTTGTAGGGTGCCATATGTTTCCGGAGGGTTGTGTAGGGTTCCGCTGGGGCCTGTGGTGTTCCCTAGGGGCCTGTAGAGTCTCGTACAGTTCCGTAGGGTCCTGTAGGTTTCCATAAGCGCCCGCAGAGGTCTGAAGGGGCCCGTACTGTTCCGTAAGGATCCATAGGGTTCCGTAGAGCTTCGTAGGTTCCCTAGAGGCCTCTGGAGTACCGCAGGAGCCAGTAGTGTTCCGTAGGGTCCTCTAGGGTTGAGTAAGTGCCCGCAGGAGTCTGTAGGAATCCGTGGGATTCTGTAAGGTTCTGGAGGGTTCTGCAGGGTTCCGTAGGGGCCCGTAGAGTTCCGTAGTGGCTGGTAAAGTTCCCTAGGGCCCTGTACCGTTCCGTAACTGCCTGCAAGGGTCTTTAGGCTTCCGTAGGGGCTGGTAGGGTTCCATAAAGTTCCGTGGGTTCCTGCAGAGTTCTGCAAGTGCCCGCAAGGGCCTGTAGGGGCCCACAGTGTTTCTGCCAGGTTCCGTAGAGTTCCGTAGGGGCCATATTTTTCTGTAGTGGCTGGTAGTATTCCGTAGGGGTCTGTAGGTTTCCGTAGGCACCTACAGTGTTCTGTAGGAGCCCATAGGGTTTTAGTGAGGTTCCGTTGTGTTGCTAAGGGTCTTGTAGAGTGCTGTCGGGTCCTGGAGTATTCTGTAGGGTTCCAGAGGGGCTCGTAGGGTTCCATCGAAATCTATAGGGTTCCCTAGGGGCCCATAGAGTCCCGTAGATTTCCATAGGGACCTGTAGGGTTGTGTAAGTGCCCGCAGAAGTCTGTAGGAGTCTGTGGGATTCTGTAAGGTTCTGGAGGGTTCTGCAGGGTTCCGTAGGGACCCGTAGAGTTCCATAGTGGCTGGTAAAGTTCCCTAGGGCCCTGTACCGTTCCGTAACTGCCTGCAAGGGTCTTTAGGCTTCCGTAGGGGCTGGTAGGGTTCCATAAAGTTCCGTGGGTTCCTGCAGAGTTCTGCAAGTGCCCGCAAGGGCCTGTAGGGGCCCACAGTGTTTCTGCCAGGTTCCGTAGAGTTCCGTAGGGGCCATATTTTTCTGTAGTGGCTGGTAGTATTCCGTAGGGGTCTGTAGGTTTCCGTAGGCACCTACAGTGTTCTGTAGGAGCCCATAGGGTTTTAGTGAGGTTCCGTTGTGTTGCTAAGGGTCTTGTAGAGTGCTGTCGGGTCCTGGAGTATTCTGTAGGGTTCCAGAGGGCCTTGTAGGGTTCCGTCAAAATCTGAAGGGTTCCCTAGGGGCTCGTAGAGTCCCGTAGATTTCCGTAGGGGCCTGTAGGGTTGTGTAAGTGCCGCAGAAGTCTGTAGGAGTCTGTGGGATTCTGTAAGGTTTCCGGAGGGTTCTGCAGGGTTCCGTAGGGACCCGTAGAGTTCCGTAGTGGCTGGTAAAGTTCCGTAGGGCCCTGTGGGGTTCTGTATGGACCTGTAGGGTTCCGTAGGGGCCTGCAGGGTTCCGTAAGTGCCCGCAGGTGTCTGTAGGGTTTCGTAGGGGTCTGTAGGGTTCCGTAGGCACCTGCAGTATTCTGTAGGAGCGCATAGGGTTTTAGTGAGGTTCCGTTGTGTTGCTAAGGGTCTTGTAGAGTGCTGTCGTGTCCTGGAGTATTCTGTAGGGTTCCAGAGGGCCTTGTAGGGTTCCGTCGAAATCTGAAGGGTTCCCTAGGGGCCCGTAGACTCCCGTAGATTTCCGTAGGGGCCTCTAGGGTTGTGTAAGTGCCCGCAGGGGTTGGTAGGAGCTTGTAGGGTGCCATATGTTTCCGGAGGGTTGTGTAGGGTTCCGCTGGGGCCTGTGGTGTTCCCTAGGGGCCTGTAGAGTCTCGTACAGTTCCGTAGGGTCCTGTAGGTTTCCATAAGCGCCCGCAGAGGTCTGAAGGGGCCCGTACTATTCCGTAAGGATCCATAGGGTTCCGTAGAGCTTCGTAGGTTCCCTAGAGGCCTCTGGAGTACCGCAGGAGCCAGTAGTGTTCCGTAGGGTCCTCTAGGGTTGAGTAAGTGCCCGCAGGAGTCTGTAGGAATCCGTGGGATTCTGTAAGGTTCTGGAGGGTTCTGCAGGGTTCCGTAGGGGCCCGTAGAGTTCCGTAGTGGCTGGTAAAGTTCCCTAGGGCCCTGTACCGTTCCGTAACTGCCTGCAAGGGTCTTTAGGCTTCCGTAGGGGCTGGTAGGGTTCCATAAAGTTCCGTGGGTTCCTGCAGAGTTCTGCAAGTGCCCGCAAGGGCCTGTAGGGGCCCACAGTGTTTCTGCCAGGTTCCGTAGAGTTCCGTAGGGGCCATATTTTTCTGTAGTGGCTGGTAGTATTCCGTAGGGGTCTGTAGGTTTCCGTAGGCACCTACAGTGTTCTGTAGGAGCCCATAGGGTTTTAGTGAGGTTCCGTTGTGTTGCTAAGGGTCTTGTAGAGTGCTGTCTGGTCCTGGAGTATTCTGTAGGGTTCCAGAGGGCCTTGTAGGGTTCCGTCGAAATCTGAAGGGTTCCCTAGGGGCCCGTAGACTCCCGTAGATTTCCGTAGGGGCCTCTAGGGTTGTGTAAGTGCCCGCAGGGGTTGGTAGGAGCTTGTAGGGTGCCATATGTTTCCGGAGGGTTGTGTAGGGTTCCGCTGGGGCCTGTGGTGTTCCCTAGGGGCCTGTAGAGTCTCGTACAGTTCCGTAGGGTCCTGTAGGTTTCCATAAGCGCCCGCAGAGGTCTGAAGGGGCCCGTACTGTTCCGTAAGGATCCATAGGGTTCCGTAGAGCTTCGTAGGTTCCCTAGAGGCCTCTGGAGTACCGCAGGAGCCAGTAGTGTTCCGTAGGGTCCTCTAGGGTTGAGTAAGTGCCCGCAGGAGTCTGTAGGAATCCGTGAGATTCTGTAAGGTTCTGGAGGGTTCTGCAGGGTTCCGTAGGGGCCCGTAGAGTTCCGTAGTGGCTGGTAAAGTTCCCTAGGGCCCTGTGGGGTTCTGTATGGACCTGTAGGGTTCCGTAGGGGCCTGCAGGGTTCCGTAAGTGCCCGCAGGTGTCTGTAGGGTTCCGTAGGGGCCTGCAGGGTTCCGTAAGTGCCCGCAGGTGTCTGTAGGGTTTCGTAGGGGTCTGTAGGTTTCCGTAGGCACCTGCAGTATTCTGTAGGAGCCCATAGGGTTTTAGTGAGGTTCCGTTGTGTTGCTAAGGGTCTTGTAGAGTGCTGTCGGGTCCTGGAGTATTCTGTAGGGTTCCAGAGGGCCTTGTAGGGTTCCGTCGAAATCTGAAGGGTTCCCTAGGGGCCCGTAGACTCCCGTAGATTTCCGTAGGGGCCTATAGGGTTGTGTAAGTGCCCGCAGGGGTTGGTAGGAGCTTGTAGGGTGCCATATGTTTCCGGAGGGTTGTGTAGGGTTCCGTAGGGGCCTGTGGTGTTCCCTAAGGGCCTGTAGAGTCTCGTACGGTTCCGTAGGGGCCTGTGGTGTTCCCTAGGGGCCTGTAGAGTCTCGTACAGTTCCGTAGGGTCCTGTAGGTTTCCATAAGCGCCCGCAGAGGTCTGAAGGGGCCCGTACTGTTCCGTGAGGATCCATAGGGCTCCGTAGAGCTTCGTAGGTTCCCTAGAGGCCTCTGGAGTACCGCAGGAGCCAGTAGTGTTCTGTAGGGGCCCGTAGGGTTCCTTCCATAGGGGCTGGCAGTGTTCCGTAGGGGCCTGTAGGGTTGTGTAAGTGCCCGCAGGAGTCTGTAGGAGTCTGTGGGATTCTGTAAGGTTCCGGAGGGTTCTGCAGGGTTCCGTAGGGACCCGTAGAGTTCCGTAGTGGCTGGTAAAGTTCCGTAGGGCCCTGTGGGGTTCTGTATGGACCTGTAGGGTTCCGTAGGGGCCTGCAGGGTTCCGTAAGTGCCCGCAGGTGTCTGTAGGGTTCGGTAGGGGCCTGCAGGGTTCCGTAAGTGCCCGCAGGGGTTGGTAGGAGCTTGTAGGGTGCCATATGTTTCCGGAGGGCTGTGTAGGGTTCCGTAGGGGCCTGTGGTGTTCCCTAGGGGCCTGTAGAGTCTCGTACAGTTCCGTAGGGTCCTGTAGGTTTCCATTAGCGCCCGCAGAGGTCTGAAGGGGCCCGTACTGTTCCGTAAGGATCCATAGGGCTCCGTAGAGCTTCGTAGGTTTCCTAGAGGCCTCTGGAGTACCGCAGGAGCCAGTAGTGTTCTGTAGGGGCCCGTAGGGTTCCTTCCATAGGGGCTGGCAGTGTTCCGTAGGGGCCTGTAGGGTTGTGTAAGTGCCCGCAGAAGTCTGTAGGAGTCTGTGGGATTCTGTAAGGTTCCGGAGGGTTCTGCAGGGTTCCGTAGGGACCCGTAGAGTTCTGTAGTGGCTGGTAAAGTTCCGTAGGGCCCTGTGGGGTTCTGTATGGACCTGTAGGGTTCCGTAGGGGCCTGCAGGGTTCCGTAAGTGCCCGCAGGTGTCTGTAGGGTTCCGTAGGGGTCTGTAGGGTTCCGTAGGCACCTGCAGTATTCTGTAGGAGCCCATAGGGTTTTAGTGAGGTTCCGTTGTGTTGCTAAGGGTCTTGTAGAGTGCTGTCGGGTCCTGGAGTATTCTGTAGGGTTCCAGAGGGCCTTGTAGGGTTCCGTCGAAATCTGAAGGGTTCCCTAGGGGCCCGTAGACTCCCGTAGATTTCTGTAGGGGCCTCTAGGGTTGTGTAAGTGCCCGCAGGGGTTGGTAGGAGCTTGTAGGGTGCCATATGTTTCCGGAGGGTTGTGTAGGGTTCCGCTGGGGCCTGTGGTGTTCCCTAGGGGCCTGTAGAGTCTCGTACAGTTCCGTAGGGTCCTGTAGGTTTCCATAAGCGCCCGCAGAGGTCTGAAGGGGCCCGTACTGTTCCGTATGGATCCATAGGGTTCCGTAGAGCTTCGTAGGTTCCCTAGAGGCCTCTGGAGTACCGCAGGAGCCAGTAGTGTTCCGTAGGGTCCTCTAGGGTTGAGTAAGTGCCCGCAGGAGTCTGTAGGAATCCGTGGGATTCTGTAAGGTTCTGGAGGGTTCTGCAGGGTTCCGTAGGGGCCCGTAGAGTTCCGTAGTGGCTGGTAAAGTTCCCTAGGGCCCTGTACCGTTCCGTAACTGCCTGCAAGGGTCTTTAGGCTTCCGTAGGGGCTGGTAGGGTTCCATAAAGTTCCGTGGGTTCCTGCAGAGTTCTGCAAGTGCCCGCAAGGGCCTGTAGGGGCCCACAGTGTTTCTGCCAGGTTCCGTAGAGTTCCGTAGGGGCCATATTTTTCTGTAGTGGCTGGTAGTATTCCGTAGGGGTCTGTAGGGTTCCGTAGGCACCTACAGTGTTCTGTAGGAGCCCATAGGGTTTTAGTGAGGTTCCGTTGTGTTGCTAAGGGTCTTGTAGAGTGCTGTCGGGTCCTGGAGTATTCTGTAGGGTTCCAGAGGGGCTCGTAGGGTTCCATCGAAATCTATAGGGTTCCCTAAGGGCCCATAGAGTCCCGTAGATTTCCATAGGGACCTGTAGGGTTGTGTAAGTGCCCGCAGAAGTCTGTAGGAGTCTGTGGGATTCTGTAAGGTTCCGGAGGGTTCTGCAGGGTTCCGTAGGGACCCGTAGAGTTCCATAGTGGCTGGTAAAGTTCCCTAGGGCCCTGTACCGTTCCGTAACTGCCTGCAAGGGTCTTTAGGCTTCCGTAGGGGCTGGTAGGGTTCCATAAAGTTCCGTGGGTTCCTGCAGAGTTCTGCAAGTGCCCGCAAGGGCCTGTAGGGGCCCACAGTGTTTCTGCCAGGTTCCGTAGAGTTCCGTAGGGGCCATATTTTTCTGTAGTGGCTGGTAGTATTCCGTAGGGGTCTGTAGGTTTCCGTAGGCACCTACAGTGTTCTGTAGGAGCCCATAGGGTTTTAGTGAGGTTCCGTTGTGTTGCTAAGGGTCTTGTAGAGTGCTGTCGGGTCCTGGAGTATTCTGTAGGGTTCCAGAGGGCCTTGTAGGGTTCCGTCAAAATCTGAAGGGTTCCCTAGGGGCTCGTAGAGTCCCGTAGATTGCCGTAGGGGCCTGTAGGGTTGTGTAAGTGCCCGCAGGGGTTGGTAGGAGCTTGTAGGGTGCCATATGTTTCCGGAGGGTTGTGTAGGGTTCCGTAGGGGCCTGTGGTGTTCCCTAAGGGCCTGTAGAGTCTCGTACGGTTCCGTAGGGGCCTGTGGTGTTCCCTAGGGGCCTGTAGAGTCTCGTACAGTTCCGTAGGGTCCTGTAGGTTTCCATAAGCGCCCGCAGAGGTCTGAAGGGGCCCGTACTGTTCCGTGAGGATCCATAGGGCTCCGTAGAGCTTCGTAGGTTCCCTAGAGGCCTCTGGAGTACCGCAGGAGCCAGTAGTGTTCTGTAGGGGCCCGTAGGGTTCCTTCCATAGGGGCTGGCAGTGTTCCGTAGGGGCCTGTAGGGTTGTGTAAGTGCCCGCAGGAGTCTGTAGGAGTCTGTGGGATTCTGTAAGGTTCCGGAGGGTTCTGCAGGGTTCCGTAGGGACCCGTAGAGTTCCGTAGTGGCTGGTAAAGTTCCGTAGGGCCCTGTGGGGTTCTGTATGGACCTGTAGGGTTCCGTAGGGGCCTGCAGGGTTCCGTAAGTGCCCGCAGGTGTCTGTAGGGTTCCGTAGGGGCCTGCAGGGTTCCGTAAGTGCCCGCAGGGGTTGGTAGGAGCTTGTAGGGTGCCATATGTTTCCGGAGGGCTGTGTAGGATTCCGTAGGGGCCTGTGGTGTTCCCTAGGGGCCTGTAGAGTCTCGTACAGTTCCGTAGGGTCCTGTAGGTTTCCATTAGCGCCCGCAGAGGTCTGAAGGGGCCCGTACTGTTCCGTAAGGATCCATAGGGCTCCGTAGAGCTTCGTAGGTTTCCTAGAGGCCTCTGGAGTACCGCAGGAGCCAGTAGTGTTCCGTAGGGTCCTCTAGGGTTGAGTAAGTGCCCGCAGGAGTCTGTAGGAATCCGTGGGATTCTGTAAGGTTCTGGAGGGTTCTGCAGGGTTCCGTAGGGGCCCGTAGAGTTCCGTAGTGGCTGGTAAAGTTCCCTAGGGCCCTGTACCGTTCCGTAACTGCCTGCAAGGGTCTTTAGGCTTCCGTAGGGGCTGGTAGGGTTCCATAAAGTTCCGTGGGTTCCTGCAGAGTTCTGCAAGTGCCCGCAAGGGCCTGTAGGGGCCCACAGTGTTTCTGCCAGGTTCCGTAGAGTTCCGTAGGGGCCATATTTTTCTGTAGTGGCTGGTAGTATTCCGTAGGGGTCTGTAGGTTTCCGTAGGCACCTACAGTGTTCTGTAGGAGCCCATAGGGTTTTAGTGAGGTTCCGTTGTGTTGCTAAGGGTCTTGTAGAGTGCTGTCGGGTCCTGGAGTATTCTGTAGGGTTCCAGAGGGGCTCGTAGGGTTCCATCGAAATCTATAGGGTTCCCTAGGGGCCCATAGAGTCCCGTAGATTTCCGTAGGGACCTGTAGGGTTGTGTAAGTGCCCGCAGAAGTCTGTAGGAGTCTGTGGGATTCTGTAAGGTTCTGGAGGGTTCTGCAGGGTTCCGTAGGGACCCGTAGAGTTCCATAGTGGCTGTTAAAGTTCCCTAGGGCCCTGTACCGTTCCGTAACTGCCTGCAAGGGTCTTTAGGCTTCCGTAGGGGCTGGTAGGGTTCCATAAAGTTCCGTGGGTTCCTGCAGAGTTCTGCAAGTGCCCGCAAGGGCCTGTAGGGGCCCACAGTGTTTCTGCCAGGTTCCGTAGAGTTCCGTAGGGGCCATATTTTTCTGTAGTGGCTGGTAGTATTCCGTAGGGGTCTGTAGGTTTCCGTAGGCACCTACAGTGTTCTGTAGGAGCCCATAGGGTTTTAGTGAGGTTCCGTTGTGTTGCTAAGGGTCTTGTAGAGTGCTGTCGGGTCCTGGAGTATTCTGTAGGGTTCCAGAGGGCCTTGTAGGGTTCCGTCAAAATCTGAAGGGTTCCCTAGGGGCTCGTAGAGTCCCGTAGATTGCCGTAGGGGCCTGTAGGGTTGTGTAAGTGCCCGCAGGGGTTGGTAGGAGCTTGTAGGGTGCCATATGTTTCCGGAGGGTTGTGTAGGGTTCCGTAGGGGCCTGTGGTGTTCCCTAAGGGCCTGTAGAGTCTCGTACGGTTCCGTAGGGGCCTGTGGTGTTCCCTAGGGGCCTGTAGAGTCTCGTACAGTTCCGTAGGGTCCTGTAGGTTTCCATAAGCGCCCGCAGAGGTCTGAAGGGGCCCGTACTGTTCCGTAAGGATCCATAGGGCTCCGTAGAGCTTCGTAGGTTCCCTAGAGGCCTGTGGAGTACCGCAGGAGCCAGTAGTGTTCTGTAGGGGCCCGTAGGGTTCCTTCCATAGGGGCTGGCAGTGTTCCGTAGGGGCCTGTAGGGTTGTGTAAGTGCCCGCAGGAGTCTGTAGGAGTCTGTGGGATTCTGTAAGGTTCCGGAGGGTTCTGCAGGGTTCCGTAGGGACCCGTAGAGTTCCGTAGTGGCTGGTAAAGTTCCCTAGGGCCCTGTGGGGTTCTGTATGGACCTGTAGGGTTCCGTAGGGGCCTGCAGGGTTCCGTAAGTGCCCGCAGGTGTCTGTAGGGTTCCG
>NW_027415625.1:0-14709 GCF_964106895.1 Numenius arquata
GGTCTTGAAGCCAGGCTTCTTGCACTCAGATCCTCTCTGTTTTTACAGGATCTTCTTGTAGTGGTACATTACATTTGGTTCTCTTACGGCATCACCGTAGAGCCTCCTTGCATCAGCGTTGCTGCCCCTAGGGTCTTCTTGCCTGAGGGCTCCTCCGGTCTGGAAGTCATTCTTCTTGTGCGGAATGTTGTCTGATCTTGAAGTCGCATTGTCTACTGTGTTGTGTGGTGTTGGGCTGCACAGGGGTGTGTTTGGCGTGGAGCTGCCCTGCCCCGGGGGTGTAGAGTCAGCGGTAGGTGGAACAACTATAAGAGCCTACATTGTATTGCGGGTGAAGTTCTAAGTGTCCTTTGGTCTCTTGGGTGAAGTTCTAAGTGTCCTTTGGTCTCTTGTACGGTTGGTGCGCGAGCCTTAAAGTTGTAGCTCAAAATTACAGAGGGCAGGTGGGCGAGTGGCCAAGGCAAGGGAGTGGGAGACGGGAAGAGCTAGTGACTGGCTGAGATTTCTGGCAGTACCTCAGCATGTGCCTTTTGCTTTGTATTTTTCAGATGCCTCACGCAGGCTCAGGGAAGCGAAGCCTCATGCCCGCGAGCGGGCCGAGAAGGTGAGGCTGTTGTGGGCCATGTTGGTGTCTAATGGTGAAGTATGATATGGCAGCTTGGCAAAGTATTTACCTTGTGGTTTTGCAGGTTCTCTGTGAGCTGCCTTTGGAAGTTGATGAGCATTAGAGGTGAGCTGGGGCAGGTGCGAGGAGGAGTGTGGGGCCAGACTTCTCACACGTGCGACAGCAGTTTTGTTTCTTGGTATCTCAAGCAGCGATGGCCACAGCTTCTGACTCCAGAATGAGCAGGTGAGCAGAATCCTATTGTACTTTTGAGCTAGTGGAAGTTGTGGAAGACGTTGGCATTGAATTCTCTGATACTTCTTGCAGTTCTTGTTTCAGGGTTTTGTTTTTTTTTTAGTTGTAGATGATGAAGATCAACCCGGTGACTGCAGGAGGGTCCCAGATAGCTGATGTGGTTGGTTGTTGGTTTTTGGGTTTGTGTTTTTTGTTTTTTGGTTTTTTTTTTTAATGGGGAATTTAAGACCCCCAGTCCTCTTTGATCTAAGTTGAGGGACCAGGGCTGGGGAGGGGCTGGGAGGAGGGGACAACGTTGGGAGTTGCAGGGAGGGATTTTGAAGTTAGCGTACGGGAGAGCATTGACAGCTGTGGTCCCCTTTGGGCAAGTTAAGGGAGCGGGTTACTTTTCAGCAAGAAGCTAGGTTGTGCCTGGCCAGGGCGGTTCCAGCCTGCGTTTGTTACTGTATAGTTTGTATGCTCTGTCTTCGGTGTTTTAGAGCTTCCTCAGATCTCGATGCCCTCTTTACTCTCAAGGGGCATCGCGTGCATCTCAGGAACCATCCCTAGAGTCTTCAACGCCTGTACTCATCGGCATAGCGCCAGTTGGATGCTGCTTTTCTTGTGTTCCAAACTTAATGTGTGGATTGGTCTCATATCACAGAAGATTCTGGATGGTCCTCTTTTGCAGCGTTATTCCTGTCTTCCTGAGCAGCTCTGCTTTTCAGTCGCCTGTTTCTGGGGGATGCAGCTTCATCCTCGCATCCTTACGTTCTTAGGTCTTGAAGCCAGACTTCCCACATACACTTCGTCTCTATTTCGAGAGTCACTTCTTGTCCTGGGTCATTACGTTGTACTCGCTTTCTGGGGTTTCCCTAGAACATCCTCATGTCATCATCATGTTCTTCTTGCCTGATGACATCTTCCAGCCAAGTGTCATTATTCTGGCTGAGAGTTTTCTCTCACCTTTGAGGTGTGTTGTTCTTCGTGTTGTGTGTAGTGTCGGTCTGTCCTTGTGTGTGTTTGGCTTGGAGCCGCCCTGACCAGGGGTGCAGAGTCAGGAGTAGGAGGAACAGCGGTAAGAGTCTGTGGTTAATATGTGGATCTGCCCAGACTGTTGAGGCAAAGGTGGTACTGTCATCTCAGATCGAGCAGACATCAGTGGGTTCTGTGGACAATTTTTTCATTATTGTTTTATGGGGAAGAGCAGAGCTCTGTGGGAGGGGCTGTTCAGTGGTAGCGAAGCAGATTACATCTCAAAGTTAAGGTTGCTTTGTCTGGGGCCTGGATTTCTGGGTTTTATTGTTTTGATTTTTTTTTTTTTTTTTTTTAATGGCAGCCTGTAGTTGGACTCTATATGATATTTGTAAATGGGAACAAGAGCTTTGGAATTATGAAGGTATTGCTCTGAGTCCAGGTGACTTCTTCAGTATTGTTGCTTCAGATGCAGAGGAACAAGCTGCGCAGGGCAATGTAGGAGACCTGAGCAGAGTGCCGCCAGAAGGTGCGTCCGTGTGTGGTATTGGAAGGAAGATGTGTCTGATGGCTCTGACTACTTCATGGTATTTTTTTTTAATTTGAAGCTTTGAATCAAGGTGCGACGTGGGATACGGGCACCAGGGCTGACTCGAGCAAGGCGAGCAGCGATTGCTGGGCTGAAGTATCCTTTTGTTTCCAGGAGGTCTTTTGCTGGTGGAGTTCCAAGCGACCCCTGTTATTTGGGTTTGACGGGTGGTGTGCAAGCCTGAGGCTGGCAACCCAGACTTGCACGGAGGATGGGCCCTTTAGCTGTCAAGGTAAAGGGGCAGGAGATGGGAACCGGTACGCACAGGCTGCGGTTTCGGGCAGTATCTCAGCACGTGTCATTTTGCTTGTGTTTTTGCAGGTGCCGCAGACGGGCTCGGAGGGGTGACGCCGCACGCTGACGAGCGGTTCGAGCTGGTGAGGCTGTTGTGGGCGGGGTTGGCGTCTAATAGCAAAGTATTAGGTGGCAGCTCAGTGAAGTTTTTCTCTCTGGTTTTGCAGGCGCTGCGCGGGCTGCCTTTGGAAGCGGATGAGCATCTGAGATGAGCCGGGTAGTAGAGAGGAGGCGCCTGGGGCTGGAGATTTCTTGCACGTTCAATGGTATTTTTGTGTCCCTTGGTTTCTTAGGCACCACGAGCAGTGACTGCTGATGAGCCCAACTCTGGACTCCGTGCGGAGCAGGTGAGCAGAATGTCATGGCGTATGTGAGGAAGGGGGATGTTGTGTGCAAGGTCCATGTTGACCTTTGTGGTGCTCACTGTTTTGTGTGGAATGCATTGTTCCTTCTTTCCTTGTTTTTTTTCCAGATGATGTGTAGGAGCCTAGGGACTGCAGGATTGATCCCGTTGGCTGGCTGTGGTTTTTCTTGTGGAGGACGGCTTCAGGCCCCTGGCCTTCTGAAAGCTAAGTTGAGGGTTTGGCGCTGGTGATTGTTTGAGGGAGGGAAGGGACAAGGTTGGGAGCTGCAGGGAGGGGTTTTAAAGTCGGAGCGGGGCAGGGGGCTGTCCTGGAGCAGTCCCCTTTGGCTAGGTAAAGGGAACGGATTTCATTTCAGCACAAAGCTGGCGTGTGCCGGGCAGGGCAGTTCCTGCCGGTGTCTGTTGTGTGTTTCGTGTGGTCTGTCTCCTGTATCTTAGACTTTCCTCAGGTCTTGATGTCCTCGTTGCTCTGTGCGCTCAAGGGGCATGGCGCACATCACCGTTAGGGTCTCGAAGGTGTGTACTCATCAGCATCGTGCCCGATGGGCGCTTCTTTTCTTGCATAACCATCTTAAAGCACGGATCGGGCTTCCATCTCAGACGTTTCTGCAAGGTCCTCTCTTTGTGTTGTGTCTCCAGCTACGTGAGCGGCTCTCTTCTCTAGGCATCCGTTTTCAGGGACTGGGATTTCTTCCCTGCATCCATACGTTCCCAGGTCTTGAAGCCAGGCTTCTTGCACTCAGATCCTCTCTGTTTTTACAGGATCTTCTTGTAGTGGTACATTACATTTGGTTCTCTTACGGCATCACCGTAGAGCCTCCTTGCATCAGCGTTGCTGCCCCTAGGGTCTTCTTGCCTGAGGGCTCCTCCGGTCTGGAAGTCATTCTTCTTGTGCGGAATGTTGTCTGATCTTGAAGTCGCATTGTCTACTGTGTTGTGTGGTGTTGGGCTGCACAGGGGTGTGTTTGGCGTGGAGCTGCCCTGCCCCGGGGGTGTAGAGTCAGCGGTAGGTGGAACAACTATAAGAGCCTACATTGTATTGCGGGTGAAGTTCTAAGTGTCCTTTGGTCTCTTGGGTGAAGTTCTAAGTGTCCTTTGGTCTCTTGTACGGTTGGTGCGCGAGCCTTAAAGTTGTAGCTCAAAATTACAGAGGGCAGGTGGGCGAGTGGCCAAGGCAAGGGAGTGGGAGACGGGAAGAGCTAGTGACTGGCTGAGATTTCTGGCAGTACCTCAGCATGTGCCTTTTGCTTTGTATTTTTCAGATGCCTCACGCAGGCTCAGGGAAGCGAAGCCTCATGCCCGCGAGCGGGCCGAGAAGGTGAGGCTGTTGTGGGCCATGTTGGTGTCTAATGGTGAAGTATGATATGGCAGCTTGGCAAAGTATTTACCTTGTGGTTTTGCAGGTTCTCTGTGAGCTGCCTTTGGAAGTTGATGAGCATTAGAGGTGAGCTGGGGCAGGTGCGAGGAGGAGTGTGGGGCCAGACTTCTCACACGTGCGACAGCAGTTTTGTTTCTTGGTATCTCAAGCAGCGATGGCCACAGCTTCTGACTCCAGAATGAGCAGGTGAGCAGAATCCTATTGTACTTTTGAGCTAGTGGAAGTTGTGGAAGACGTTGGCATTGAATTCTCTGATACTTCTTGCAGTTCTTGTTTCAGGGTTTTGTTTTTTTTTTAGTTGTAGATGATGAAGATCAACCCGGTGACTGCAGGAGGGTCCCAGATAGCTGATGTGGTTGGTTGTTGGTTTTTGGGTTTGTGTTTTTTGTTTTTTGGTTTTTTTTTTTAATGGGGAATTTAAGACCCCCAGTCCTCTTTGATCTAAGTTGAGGGACCAGGGCTGGGGAGGGGCTGGGAGGAGGGGACAACGTTGGGAGTTGCAGGGAGGGATTTTGAAGTTAGCGTACGGGAGAGCATTGACAGCTGTGGTCCCCTTTGGGCAAGTTAAGGGAGCGGGTTACTTTTCAGCAAGAAGCTAGGTTGTGCCTGGCCAGGGCGGTTCCAGCCTGCGTTTGTTACTGTATAGTTTGTATGCTCTGTCTTCGGTGTTTTAGAGCTTCCTCAGATCTCGATGCCCTCTTTACTCTCAAGGGGCATCGCGTGCATCTCAGGAACCATCCCTAGAGTCTTCAACGCCTGTACTCATCGGCATAGCGCCAGTTGGATGCTGCTTTTCTTGTGTTCCAAACTTAATGTGTGGATTGGTCTCATATCACAGAAGATTCTGGATGGTCCTCTTTTGCAGCGTTATTCCTGTCTTCCTGAGCAGCTCTGCTTTTCAGTCGCCTGTTTCTGGGGGATGCAGCTTCATCCTCGCATCCTTACGTTCTTAGGTCTTGAAGCCAGACTTCCCACATACACTTCGTCTCTATTTCGAGAGTCACTTCTTGTCCTGGGTCATTACGTTGTACTCGCTTTCTGGGGTTTCCCTAGAACATCCTCATGTCATCATCATGTTCTTCTTGCCTGATGACATCTTCCAGCCAAGTGTCATTATTCTGGCTGAGAGTTTTCTCTCACCTTTGAGGTGTGTTGTTCTTCGTGTTGTGTGTAGTGTCGGTCTGTCCTTGTGTGTGTTTGGCTTGGAGCCGCCCTGACCAGGGGTGCAGAGTCAGGAGTAGGAGGAACAGCGGTAAGAGTCTGTGGTTAATATGTGGATCTGCCCAGACTGTTGAGGCAAAGGTGGTACTGTCATCTCAGATCGAGCAGACATCAGTGGGTTCTGTGGACAATTTTTTCATTATTGTTTTATGGGGAAGAGCAGAGCTCTGTGGGAGGGGCTGTTCAGTGGTAGCGAAGCAGATTACATCTCAAAGTTAAGGTTGCTTTGTCTGGGGCCTGGATTTCTGGGTTTTATTGTTTTGATTTTTTTTTTTTTTTTTTTAATGGCAGCCTGTAGTTGGACTCTATATGATATTTGTAAATGGGAACAAGAGCTTTGGAATTATGAAGGTATTGCTCTGAGTCCAGGTGACTTCTTCAGTATTGTTGCTTCAGATGCAGAGGAACAAGCTGCGCAGGGCAATGTAGGAGACCTGAGCAGAGTGCCGCCAGAAGGTGCGTCCGTGTGTGGTATTGGAAGGAAGATGTGTCTGATGGCTCTGACTACTTCATGGTATTTTTTTTTAATTTGAAGCTTTGAATCAAGGTGCGACGTGGGATACGGGCACCAGGGCTGACTCGAGCAAGGTGAGCAGCGATTGCTGGGCTGAAGTATCCTTTTGTTTCCAGGAGGTCTTTTGCTGGTGGAGTTCCAAGCGACCCCTGTTATTTGGGTTTGACGGGTGGTGTGCAAGCCTGAGGCTGGCAACCCAGACTTGCACGGAGGATGGGCCCTTTAGCTGTCAAGGTAAAGGGGCAGGAGATGGGAACCGGTACGCACAGGCTGCGGTTTCGGGCAGTATCTCAGCACGTGTCATTTTGCTTGTGTTTTTGCAGGTGCCGCAGACGGGCTCGGAGGGGTGACGCCGCACGCTGACGAGCGGTTCGAGCTGGTGAGGCTGTTGTGGGCGGGGTTGGCGTCTAATAGCAAAGTATTAGGTGGCAGCTCAGTGAAGTTTTTCTCTCTGGTTTTGCAGGCGCTGCGCGGGCTGCCTTTGGAAGCGGATGAGCATCTGAGATGAGCCGGGTAGTAGAGAGGAGGCGCCTGGGGCTGGAGATTTCTTGCACGTTCAATGGTATTTTTGTGTCCCTTGGTTTCTTAGGCACCACGAGCAGTGACTGCTGATGAGCCCAACTCTGGACTCCGTGCGGAGCAGGTGAGCAGAATGTCATGGGCGTATGTGAGGAAGGGGGATGTTGTGTGCAAGGTCCATGTTGACCTTTGTGGTGCTCACTGTTTTGTGTGGAATGCATTGTTCCTTCTTTCCTTGTTTTTTTTCCAGATGATGTGTAGGAGCCTAGGGACTGCAGGATTGATCCCGTTGGCTGGCTGTGGTTTTTCTTGTGGAGGACGGCTTCAGGCCCCTGGCCTTCTGAAAGCTAAGTTGAGGGTTTGGCGCTGGTGATTGTTTGAGGGAGGGAAGGGACAAGGTTGGGAGCTGCAGGGAGGGGTTTTAAAGTCGGAGCGGGGCAGGGGGCTGTCCTGGAGCAGTCCCCTTTGGCTAGGTAAAGGGAACGGATTTCATTTCAGCACAAAGCTGGCGTGTGCCGGGCAGGGCAGTTCCTGCCGGTGTCTGTTGTGTGTTTCGTGTGGTCTGTCTCCTGTATCTTAGACTTTCCTCAGGTCTTGATGTCCTCGTTGCTCTGTGCGCTCAAGGGGCATGGCGCACATCACCGTTAGGGTCTCGAAGGTGTGTACTCATCAGCATCGTGCCCGATGGGCGCTTCTTTTCTTGCATAACCATCTTAAAGCACGGATCGGGCTTCCATCTCAGACGTTTCTGCAAGGTCCTCTCTTTGTGTTGTGTCTCCAGCTACGTGAGCGGCTCTCTTCTCTAGGCATCCGTTTTCAGGGACTGGGATTTCTTCCCTGCATCCATACGTTCCCAGGTCTTGAAGCCAGGCTTCTTGCACTCAGATCCTCTCTGTTTTTACAGGATCTTCTTGTAGTGGTACATTACATTTGGTTCTCTTACGGCATCACCGTAGAGCCTCCTTGCATCAGCGTTGCTGCCCCTAGGGTCTTCTTGCCTGAGGGCTCCTCCGGTCTGGAAGTCATTCTTCTTGTGCGGAATGTTGTCTGATCTTGAAGTCGCATTGTCTACTGTGTTGTGTGGTGTTGGGCTGCACAGGGGTGTGTTTGGCGTGGAGCTGCCCTGCCCCGGGGGTGTAGAGTCAGCGGTAGGTGGAACAACTATAAGAGCCTACATTGTATTGCGGGTGAAGTTCTAAGTGTCCTTTGGTCTCTTGGGTGAAGTTCTAAGTGTCCTTTGGTCTCTTGTACGGTTGGTGCGCGAGCCTTAAAGTTGTAGCTCAAAATTACAGAGGGCAGGTGGGCGAGTGGCCAAGGCAAGGGAGTGGGAGACGGGAAGAGCTAGTGACTGGCTGAGATTTCTGGCAGTACCTCAGCATGTGCCTTTTGCTTTGTATTTTTCAGATGCCTCACGCAGGCTCAGGGAAGCGAAGCCTCATGCCCGCGAGCGGGCCGAGAAGGTGAGGCTGTTGTGGGCCATGTTGGTGTCTAATGGTGAAGTATGATATGGCAGCTTGGCAAAGTATTTACCTTGTGGTTTTGCAGGTTCTCTGTGAGCTGCCTTTGGAAGTTGATGAGCATTAGAGGTGAGCTGGGGCAGGTGCGAGGAGGAGTGTGGGGCCAGACTTCTCACACGTGCGACAGCAGTTTTGTTTCTTGGTATCTCAAGCAGCGATGGCCACAGCTTCTGACTCCAGAATGAGCAGGTGAGCAGAATCCTATTGTACTTTTGAGCTAGTGGAAGTTGTGGAAGACGTTGGCATTGAATTCTCTGATACTTCTTGCAGTTCTTGTTTCAGGGTTTTGTTTTTTTTTTAGTTGTAGATGATGAAGATCAACCCGGTGACTGCAGGAGGGTCCCAGATAGCTGATGTGGTTGGTTGTTGGTTTTTGGGTTTGTGTTTTTTGTTTTTTGGTTTTTTTTTTTAATGGGGAATTTAAGACCCCCAGTCCTCTTTGATCTAAGTTGAGGGACCAGGGCTGGGGAGGGGCTGGGAGGAGGGGACAACGTTGGGAGTTGCAGGGAGGGATTTTGAAGTTAGCGTACGGGAGAGCATTGACAGCTGTGGTCCCCTTTGGGCAAGTTAAGGGAGCGGGTTACTTTTCAGCAAGAAGCTAGGTTGTGCCTGGCCAGGGCGGTTCCAGCCTGCGTTTGTTACTGTATAGTTTGTATGCTCTGTCTTCGGTGTTTTAGAGCTTCCTCAGATCTCGATGCCCTCTTTACTCTCAAGGGGCATCGCGTGCATCTCAGGAACCATCCCTAGAGTCTTCAACGCCTGTACTCATCGGCATAGCGCCAGTTGGATGCTGCTTTTCTTGTGTTCCAAACTTAATGTGTGGATTGGTCTCATATCACAGAAGATTCTGGATGGTCCTCTTTTGCAGCGTTATTCCTGTCTTCCTGAGCAGCTCTGCTTTTCAGTCGCCTGTTTCTGGGGGATGCAGCTTCATCCTCGCATCCTTACGTTCTTAGGTCTTGAAGCCAGACTTCCCACATACACTTCGTCTCTATTTCGAGAGTCACTTCTTGTCCTGGGTCATTACGTTGTACTCGCTTTCTGGGGTTTCCCTAGAACATCCTCATGTCATCATCATGTTCTTCTTGCCTGATGACATCTTCCAGCCAAGTGTCATTATTCTGGCTGAGAGTTTTCTCTCACCTTTGAGGTGTGTTGTTCTTCGTGTTGTGTGTAGTGTCGGTCTGTCCTTGTGTGTGTTTGGCTTGGAGCCGCCCTGACCAGGGGTGCAGAGTCAGGAGTAGGAGGAACAGCGGTAAGAGTCTGTGGTTAATATGTGGATCTGCCCAGACTGTTGAGGCAAAGGTGGTACTGTCATCTCAGATCGAGCAGACATCAGTGGGTTCTGTGGACAATTTTTTCATTATTGTTTTATGGGGAAGAGCAGAGCTCTGTGGGAGGGGCTGTTCAGTGGTAGCGAAGCAGATTACATCTCAAAGTTAAGGTTGCTTTGTCTGGGGCCTGGATTTCTGGGTTTTATTGTTTTGATTTTTTTTTTTTTTTTTTTAATGGCAGCCTGTAGTTGGACTCTATATGATATTTGTAAATGGGAACAAGAGCTTTGGAATTATGAAGGTATTGCTCTGAGTCCAGGTGACTTCTTCAGTATTGTTGCTTCAGATGCAGAGGAACAAGCTGCGCAGGGCAATGTAGGAGACCTGAGCAGAGTGCCGCCAGAAGGTGCGTCCGTGTGTGGTATTGGAAGGAAGATGTGTCTGATGGCTCTGACTACTTCATGGTATTTTTTTTTAATTTGAAGCTTTGAATCAAGGTGCGACGTGGGATACGGGCACCAGGGCTGACTCGAGCAAGGTGAGCAGCGATTGCTGGGCTGAAGTATCCTTTTGTTTCCGGGAGGTCTTTTGCTGGTGGAGTTCCAAGCGACCCCTGTTATTTGGGTTTGACGGGTGGTGTGCAAGC
Source organism: Numenius arquata (assembly GCF_964106895.1). NCBI lineage: Eukaryota > Metazoa > Chordata > Aves > Charadriiformes > Scolopacidae > Numenius > Numenius arquata. The sequence goes on from NW_027415625.1 coordinate 10,130, forward strand.
CTGAGGCTGGCAACCCAGACTTGCACGGAGGATGGGCCCTTTAGCTGTCAAGGTAAAGGGGCAGGAGATGGGAACCGGTACGCACAGGCTGCGGTTTCGGGCAGTATCTCAGCACGTGTCATTTTGCTTGTGTTTTTGCAGGTGCCGCAGACGGGCTCGGAGGGGTGACGCCGCACGCTGACGAGCGGTTCGAGCTGGTGAGGCTGTTGTGGGCGGGGTTGGCGTCTAATAGCAAAGTATTAGGTGGCAGCTCAGTGAAGTTTTTCTCTCTGGTTTTGCAGGCGCTGCGCGGGCTGCCTTTGGAAGCGGATGAGCATCTGAGATGAGCCGGGTAGTAGAGAGGAGGCGCCTGGGGCTGGAGATTTCTTGCACGTTCAATGGTATTTTTGTGTCCCTTGGTTTCTTAGGCACCACGAGCAGTGACTGCTGATGAGCCCAACTCTGGACTCCGTGCGGAGCAGGTGAGCAGAATGTCATGGCGTATGTGAGGAAGGGGGATGTTGTGTGCAAGGTCCATGTTGACCTTTGTGGTGCTCACTGTTTTGTGTGGAATGCATTGTTCCTTCTTTCCTTGTTTTTTTTCCAGATGATGTGTAGGAGCCTAGGGACTGCAGGATTGATCCCGTTGGCTGGCTGTGGTTTTTCTTGTGGAGGACGGCTTCAGGCCCCTGGCCTTCTGAAAGCTAAGTTGAGGGTTTGGCGCTGGTGATTGTTTGAGGGAGGGAAGGGACAAGGTTGGGAGCTGCAGGGAGGGGTTTTAAAGTCGGAGCGGGGCAGGGGGCTGTCCTGGAGCAGTCCCCTTTGGCTAGGTAAAGGGAACGGATTTCATTTCAGCACAAAGCTGGCGTGTGCCGGGCAGGGCAGTTCCTGCCGGTGTCTGTTGTGTGTTTTGTGTGGTCTGTCTCCTGTATCTTAGACTTTCCTCAGGTCTTGATGTCCTCGTTGCTCTGTGCGCTCAAGGGGCATGGCGCACATCACCGTTAGGGTCTCGAAGGTGTGTACTCATCAGCATCGTGCCCGATGGGCGCTTCTTTTCTTGCATAACCATCTTAAAGCACGGATCGGGCTTCCATCTCAGACGTTTCTGCAAGGTCCTCTCTTTGTGTTGTGTCTCCAGCTACGTGAGCGGCTCTCTTCTCTAGGCATCCGTTTTCAGGGACTGGGATTTCTTCCCTGCATCCATACGTTCCCAGGTCTTGAAGCCAGGCTTCTTGCACTCAGATCCTCTCTGTTTTTACAGGATCTTCTTGTAGTGGTACATTACATTTGGTTCTCTTACGGCATCACCGTAGAGCCTCCTTGCATCAGCGTTGCTGCCCCTAGGGTCTTCTTGCCTGAGGGCTCCTCCGGTCTGGAAGTCATTCTTCTTGTGCGGAATGTTGTCTGATCTTGAAGTCGCATTGTCTACTGTGTTGTGTGGTGTTGGGCTGCACAGGGGTGTGTTTGGCGTGGAGCTGCCCTGCCCCGGGGGTGTAGAGTCAGCGGTAGGTGGAACAACTATAAGAGCCTACATTGTATTGCGGGTGAAGTTCTAAGTGTCCTTTGGTCTCTTGGGTGAAGTTCTAAGTGTCCTTTGGTCTCTTGTACGGTTGGTGCGCGAGCCTTAAAGTTGTAGCTCAAAATTACAGAGGGCAGGTGGGCGAGTGGCCAAGGCAAGGGAGTGGGAGACGGGAAGAGCTAGTGACTGGCTGAGATTTCTGGCAGTACCTCAGCATGTGCCTTTTGCTTTGTATTTTTCAGATGCCTCACGCAGGCTCAGGGAAGCGAAGCCTCATGCCCGCGAGCGGGCCGAGAAGGTGAGGCTGTTGTGGGCCATGTTGGTGTCTAATGGTGAAGTATGATATGGCAGCTTGGCAAAGTATTTACCTTGTGGTTTTGCAGGTTCTCTGTGAGCTGCCTTTGGAAGTTGATGAGCATTAGAGGTGAGCTGGGGCAGGTGCGAGGAGGAGTGTGGGGCCAGACTTCTCACACGTGCGACAGCAGTTTTGTTTCTTGGTATCTCAAGCAGCGATGGCCACAGCTTCTGACTCCAGAATGAGCAGGTGAGCAGAATCCTATTGTACTTTTGAGCTAGTGGAAGTTGTGGAAGACGTTGGCATTGAATTCTCTGATACTTCTTGCAGTTCTTGTTTCAGGGTTTTGTTTTTTTTTTAGTTGTAGATGATGAAGATCAACCCGGTGACTGCAGGAGGGTCCCAGATAGCTGATGTGGTTGGTTGTTGGTTTTTGGGTTTGTGTTTTTTGTTTTTTGGTTTTTTTTTTTAATGGGGAATTTAAGACCCCCAGTCCTCTTTGATCTAAGTTGAGGGACCAGGGCTGGGGAGGGGCTGGGAGGAGGGGACAACGTTGGGAGTTGCAGGGAGGGATTTTGAAGTTAGCGTACGGGAGAGCATTGACAGCTGTGGTCCCCTTTGGGCAAGTTAAGGGAGCGGGTTACTTTTCAGCAAGAAGCTAGGTTGTGCCTGGCCAGGGCGGTTCCAGCCTGCGTTTGTTACTGTATAGTTTGTATGCTCTGTCTTCGGTGTTTTAGAGCTTCCTCAGATCTCGATGCCCTCTTTACTCTCAAGGGGCATCGCGTGCATCTCAGGAACCATCCCTAGAGTCTTCAACGCCTGTACTCATCGGCATAGCGCCAGTTGGATGCTGCTTTTCTTGTGTTCCAAACTTAATGTGTGGATTGGTCTCATATCACAGAAGATTCTGGATGGTCCTCTTTTGCAGCGTTATTCCTGTCTTCCTGAGCAGCTCTGCTTTTCAGTCGCCTGTTTCTGGGGGATGCAGCTTCATCCTCGCATCCTTACGTTCTTAGGTCTTGAAGCCAGACTTCCCACATACACTTCGTCTCTATTTCGAGAGTCACTTCTTGTCCTGGGTCATTACGTTGTACTCGCTTTCTGGGGTTTCCCTAGAACATCCTCATGTCATCATCATGTTCTTCTTGCCTGATGACATCTTCCAGCCAAGTGTCATTATTCTGGCTGAGAGTTTTCTCTCACCTTTGAGGTGTGTTGTTCTTCGTGTTGTGTGTAGTGTCGGTCTGTCCTTGTGTGTGTTTGGCTTGGAGCCGCCCTGACCAGGGGTGCAGAGTCAGGAGTAGGAGGAACAGCGGTAAGAGTCTGTGGTTAATATGTGGATCTGCCCAGACTGTTGAGGCAAAGGTGGTACTGTCATCTCAGATCGAGCAGACATCAGTGGGTTCTGTGGACAATTTTTTCATTATTGTTTTATGGGGAAGAGCAGAGCTCTGTGGGAGGGGCTGTTCAGTGGTAGCGAAGCAGATTACATCTCAAAGTTAAGGTTGCTTTGTCTGGGGCCTGGATTTCTGGGTTTTATTGTTTTGATTTTTTTTTTTTTTTTTTTAATGGCAGCCTGTAGTTGGACTCTATATGATATTTGTAAATGGGAACAAGAGCTTTGGAATTATGAAGGTATTGCTCTGAGTCCAGGTGACTTCTTCAGTATTGTTGCTTCAGATGCAGAGGAACAAGCTGCGCAGGGCAATGTAGGAGACCTGAGCAGAGTGCCGCCAGAAGGTGCGTCCGTGTGTGGTATTGGAAGGAAGATGTGTCTGATGGCTCTGACTACTTCATGGTATTTTTTTTTAATTTGAAGCTTTGAATCAAGGTGCGACGTGGGATACGGGCACCAGGGCTGACTCGAGCAAGGTGAGCAGCGATTGCTGGGCTGAAGTATCCTTTTGTTTCCAGGAGGTCTTTTGCTGGTGGAGTTCCAAGCGACCCCTGTTATTTGGGTTTGACGGGTGGTGTGCAAGCCTGAGGCTGGCAACCCAGACTTGCACGGAGGATGGGCCCTTTAGCTGTCAAGGTAAAGGGGCAGGAGATGGGAACCGGTACGCACAGGCTGCGGTTTCGGGCAGTATCTCAGCACGTGTCATTTTGCTTGTGTTTTTGCAGGTGCCGCAGACGGGCTCGGAGGGGTGACGCCGCACGCTGACGAGCGGTTCGAGCTGGTGAGGCTGTTGTGGGCGGGGTTGGCGTCTAATAGCAAAGTATTAGGTGGCAGCTCAGTGAAGTTTTTCTCTCTGGTTTTGCAGGCGCTGCGCGGGCTGCCTTTGGAAGCGGATGAGCATCTGAGATGAGCCGGGTAGTAGAGAGGAGGCGCCTGGGGCTGGAGATTTCTTGCACGTTCAATGGTATTTTTGTGTCCCTTGGTTTCTTAGGCACCACGAGCAGTGACTGCTGATGAGCCCAACTCTGGACTCCGTGCGGAGCAGGTGAGCAGAATGTCATGGCGTATGTGAGGAAGGGGGATGTTGTGTGCAAGGTCCATGTTGACCTTTGTGGTGCTCACTGTTTTGTGTGGAATGCATTGTTCCTTCTTTCCTTGTTTTTTTTCCAGATGATGTGTAGGAGCCTAGGGACTGCAGGATTGATCCCGTTGGCTGGCTGTGGTTTTTCTTGTGGAGGACGGCTTCAGGCCCCTGGCCTTCTGAAAGCTAAGTTGAGGGTTTGGCGCTGGTGATTGTTTGTTTGAGGGAGGGAAGGGACAAGGTTGGGAGCTGCAGGGAGGGGTTTTAAAGTCGGAGCGGGGCAGGGGGCTGTCCTGGAGCAGTCCCCTTT